>NW_027530617.1:987875-1062892 GCF_008692635.1 Crocuta crocuta | reverse complement strand
TGTGGAGCAGCCCGAATGACCGCGGCCACGGGAGCCCGCTGGGGCGGCTCAGCCAACCAGGGACGGAGGTGAGGGTTTCCAATGAGCGCATCGATTCCAAACGCGCACTTCTGCCTGAGTGCACGAGGGTCTCTGCGATGCGTGCTGTGCGNAAACGCTAGCCTATGAATCAACCCCCTTTGGGGAGAGTTTGCATAGTAGCATTGTTCTTTTCATCCAAAGAGCGGGGCTTTGGAATCTGAAATGGTTTGGGGAGCAGAGCAGCCAACTTTGCTTTGGAGGCATTAGGTCTATCAGCCCAGTAAGGTAAATTGTCATTAACCGGCCCAGACACTCGAAGTTTCCAGGGTCTTGAATAGAAAGGGAGCGGAAGCAGGGTTAACAGATTCTGTTTTCTGCATTCCAGTACAATTGGGGTGCGGGGTGGGTTGTTCAGTCCTTCCCTCCGGAAACCAAAGCCTTCGCTTCCCCACCTTCCTCATCTTCATTCTCTCATCTCCTTCACTTTCATCCACTTGTAGTTAAGAGTTTGCAAAACTTTACCGTCCCTCTTGTAAACTCCTCCCTCTCCCCAAGAACCCTCTCCAACAAGGCTTAATCGGTGGTGTCGAGGAGATCTTTTGTGGGGGAAATAAGATCTGCATGTGCACAGCAACACCCATTTGGCCTCCCAGTGTTAAAAAGGCGCAGACAGGTCGGGTGTGCCAGCCAGGCAGAGGAAGTCCACCTTTCCCCCTCACCTGGCGCTGAGGTTCACCGCCGCAGGGCTGGGAACAAGCCCGTGTTGCTTATTGATTCCTTCCCCCAACCTCTTCGCGGTGTGGACACTGATTAGCTGCAGCTGGGGTCTAGTTTGCCCAGCTTTTGAAATCGATCAATGAGTTCCCTGTCGAGGAATGCTCCCCCTTAACTGCGGAGGAGGGGGCGGTGGCTGTGGTCTTCTCCAACATGGGCGTCCTGGTTCTGACTGCCTAAGAGAAGGTAAGGGACAGATGTCTGAGGCATGGGACAGGCAGCCTTTGCAATGCGCACTGAAGCCTTCACACATGGCTCCCTGAATGGGCTCTGGAATGGAAAGGTAGCTTGAACTTCAGCCTATGCATTACTAAACTTGGGGCTTATTTCTTCGCCATACTTTTTGTGATGCGGGCTGTGCTTCACTGGGATATAAAGTCATATGGCACAATATATATCTAATATCTTGGTAAGAAATCTTAGTTAAAACTTAAACTTGCAGGTATGGTGAAATGTCAGGTCTTACATTAATCGCAGGGGTCTTATGTATAATTTTAGAATTTTGATTCAAGCCTGCAAGTCTGTATTCTAGACTTTTGAGCTTTTGGAAGGCCAACATTACCTGACTGAAAACAAATAATGAGGCTCAGGCAATTTGTTTGCCAGCTTTGTTAAAACTGCAGTTGATGTTAAGACCATTTTGGTATCTTCGTGGTTTTGATATTGAGGCACAAACAGGATGGCACTCTTTCTTTTCATTTCTCCTGAGGAACACTCAAGTTTTTCCAGTCAGTGTTTTTGGAATAGAGAAAAGAACTGGAGAGAAGATACAAAATTTCTCTTGTCTAAATGAGTAATGCTTGTGTAATCTTTCTGTCCTAAGTGTTTTCAGGGTCAATGGAGTTTTTACTACTGTTTTCCCTTATATGAGACTATTCCGCACAACAAATATATATGTTCAGTAGAGTGTAGAACTCTGCTAGCCCTCAATTACATTATAGAAATCTTTGTATCACAAATGACATTCAAAGCCCCAAAGTGTCCTCATGAATTAAGGTTTACTTATTCAACTTAGATGAAACTTTGAGGTTAAGTCAAATAGTCTAATTGATTAATTACTTTCAGATGGTTTTCTATTCAAATTAGGTTTCAAGTTAAGCTGGTAGGGGTCTATAAACTTGTGCTAAGTTGTTTGGAAGAATGGATTAATAGGACTTTTAAAAACTTGGAAAAAAACTTTTAAGTGCCACAAAAATATAAGAATCGATGTCTACTCAGTGTTATTTTTTTTTTGGTCATGATTTGAGAAGGAATTATTATTACAGGTATACCATCATTTAGTTCAGGACAAATCATCACTGGGGCTATGAGAAGAGAAAGAGATTCCTGGAAAAAAAGTTAGCATTACTTGAAATTGGATGCCAGGAGAGCTGAGTGGGATATTTTTAATGACTCTGTGACTAAATAACCTTGTTACTTTGGCCAAAGTATCTCAGGTCTCCAGTCTCTTATTAAAAACCAGGAATTTGACTGTTACATCTTCTATGGTCCATTTGAGTTTAAAGATTTTGTTACATAATTAGAAAATTTGATAATGAGTATCATTTTGCCTTTACTCTTGGTGTGTGTGTGTGTGTGTGTACACAAGTTGTGCTTATTAGCCAGAAATGTGGGTCCATTTCTAAGATCTAGAATAATCTTTCTGATTAAATTTTAGACTTTTATTTTCTAATTAGACCCTTAGGTTAAAATTTGGCCTTCATGACATTGGTTGGGAATGCATAGCTTTGTAGAGATACTATTGGTTAGTCAAAATGGATCACATAGGAGGAAAGAACTTGGAAGGATGTAAGAACCATCTAGAGCAGTCCTTGGTTGTTAGGTCTTTGAATTTCAGTTGAAAGATAGCAGTTTCTCCCTCCAAATTTTGAAAGGGTGTTTGGCATAGGTTGTTTTTTGTTTGCTTAATTAAACAAAATAGTGCTTTGGCCTAGAAACTTTGTTTCTGCATTGCTTCACACTCATAACACACAAAATTGAATTGGAGTGAGGTCAGTGCTGCAGATCAGAACAAAATTGGTCTTTAGGGATGGGAAACCTTAACTGAGGATTCATTAGCACTGTTTTAAATGGTCACAGTTGAGTGTGTGTGTGTGTGTGTGTGTGTGTGTGTGGTGTGGTGTGTCAGGCTGGGGGTGTGTTGTGACATCCTTTCTCATTTATTTTGGGAGGTAGAGCATTCTCCCATTTAATAGCTTCCGAGTCTTTAACTGGTGTCAAAATGAAGTATAATTTGTTACCAAAATTTGTTTTTAAAAATACATGTAAGCTTCTCATTTTAGGACTTAACATGTCATTCTTCACCTTGGGGTTTCATCCCTGTCAATATGAAGAAAACTTTGGATTTTCCATTATTTATGGATTTATTTCATCAATACTTTATTTTTGTTTTTCCTTTTTTTGGCTTTTCTTAGTGATTTATAGTTCTATAAAATATTTCTGTTTATTTTTCTATTTTAGAATTTTATAGAATTGTTTTTTCTTTTAAAGATATGTCAATAGGAGTTTTATTTTGGTACATTTTCCATGAGAGTGATTTAGGCTTAGCTAGTATTTATTGGATATAAAATATATACCCCAAACTGGCACAAATATTTAATCTTCACAACTATTTTTGAGGTATTTGCCTCCACTCTGTACACTGGGGAATGCCAGTACAATGAAAGAGTCATCTAACTGGAAAAGAACAGCTATTCAGTGGTGAGGTAGTGGAGCCAGTATTTGAGCCCAGCACTTCTGATTCCAATTCTAATATTCTAAGCCATTAATCAGGTTTCTTAGTGGATCTCATAGCAGACAGTAGTGATACAATGTTTATCAGTTTATTCTTATTTTTCTTTCTTTCGACTTTATTTTCTATGCAATACATTTTTAATAACATGTCAGCAAAGTCTAGAGATAGTCTGGAAACCATCTTGGTCATAATCAAAGCACACCTCTAGGTGGCGTGAAAGAATACTTTTTTTCAGAGTCAAAACTATGATGTCTTCAACTGGGATTGTAGAGCAACAGACTAAACAGTCTTCAAACATGTGATATTTTACTTATGGAGTCATTAATTTTTTCTTCTTCCCCTGGGCTAGTTCAGTCTCATCATATTCATAATGGTTATTCCAGAATCAGGTCTACTATGGAAAGAAAGAAAAAATAATACACACACACATTCTTTGAAGAATTCTGTATTAAGTTTCTGCATGTTTTTCCCTTTAAGTTTTATTTTTCTGAATTCCAAATCCTGAGGGTTGAGTTATCCATTTTTAGATAGACTCACGCAGCTTGAAGAAGCCATAGTTCAGAGAGTTATGGAGGCACTTGAGTCCTTACTTCTGTTGCCAAAGCGATGGGCTTTGCTTAGCACTTACCAGCGTCACTTATCAAGCTTTAAGGATATTTAGATTACATGAATTTTTATGGTAACATCTTTCAGTGTTTACATACACGATACAAAATGTTTTTCTTCCCCCCAAACCTAACTTTTTCCTGAAGTCTAATGGGCCATTAGTCATTTTATTTCCCATCTTTAAAAGCTACTCCTTGGCATCTCTTTTGGTTTTTGCAAACTTTTGAATGGATTCAAAGGATCAGAATTATCTTTTTGTTATAGTTTGTTCATTGTGTCTACTTCCACTCATCTGTTGAGTTAAGGTGAAACTTATAAAAAAGTTACAATCCTGTAGTGATCCTTATATCTGAGTAATAGAAGTTCATTTGGTTGTTACTCATGCCAGTTTAATCATTTCAATTAGAAACTACTTCACCATGGGATAATTCTTCCACACTCCAAATTTCGATCCTACCTGGATTCATTTCCACATGTCTTATTCATGTCTCTGCCATATTTAAATCCTAGATTTCTGTATGCTTTCACCTAAACCACAGAGGCTTGCTGGGTTTGATGGTGGTTTGAAATATGAAAAATGGATCAGGAGAACATGGATTGAAATCACGATTGTTTCCCAAGGCACGTAAACAGAGGAGACCTTGTCTATGACAGTGACTTTAGGTGTCTATGTATATCATATACCCTTAATTGTTTAATTTCCATGTAGTTACCCACTAAGCCATCTTTCTCCCACTTTGCTTCGTGGGGAAATATAATCTTATTATTGTTTCCCCCCTCTGTATATAATTTTGATTATACCTGAAGCAGCATCACAAAATTGCCTAGTTACTCTTAGTGTTTTGACTTAAGGATCATCTATATATATTAGAAGATAGTTTGAATTACATTTCTGGCAAAATACAGAACAGACTACATGAGAAATAAATGTGCCACTGTCAAGGAAAATAAAAACTTCACTGTTTGGAAGTATTGAGGGGAAGGATTGTGTCCCTCTGGCTCATTGAAACTGTTACATGCCATTAGGCTTACTGTAAACTATCCCTTGATGAATTCTTTGCTGAACAATGAGCTTAAGAATCTGAGGTGTCTTCTTGCTTTTACAGAGCAAAGTAGGCTTCTGATGCTTAAATGGAAGTTGCACAGCACATAATAGGAAGTAGGTAAAGTTACTGAACTACAGCATCTCACTTTCAGGAAAGTAGTGGGAGAGATTGTGTCTTGAGAAGAAAGGCATTTTAGAGGTAACCCTTTTAAGATTTCAATTAGTTATTTAAATGTGTCAATCATGTGCTTAAATGTATTATTACTTAAATGTTTGTTTTTGAGGCTGGCTAGCTTATACGAATTTTAACCAGCCATAGGTAGATGTTTTCCTGGGTCTGGACCTATTTTTATTTTTTTTTAATTTTTTAATTTTTTTAATTTTTTAAAATGTTTTATTTATTTTTACGAGAGAGAGAGAGAGAGAGAGACAGTGTGAGCAGGGGAGGGTCAGAGAGAGAGGGAGTCACAGACTGAAACAGGCTCCAGGCTCTGAGCTGGCAGTCAGCACAGAGCCCGACGCGGGGCTCGAACCCACGAACCGCGAGATCATGACCTAAGCGAAAGTCGGACGCTCAACCGACTAAGCCACCCAGGCGCCCCGATCTGGACCTATTTTTAAAAGAATTGGAGCAAAAATGTTTTAGGTTTCTGGTACTTAATCACAGGGTTTGGAGAAAGCTTCAGGGCATTGTATGAATAATGTGATGGTTAACTGCAAAAAAAAAAAAAAAAGACAATAATGATATTCTGGTTCCTGTAATGATAATTTAGAAACATAGGAC
The DNA here is from genome assembly GCF_008692635.1 of Crocuta crocuta. Lineage (NCBI taxonomy): Eukaryota > Metazoa > Chordata > Mammalia > Carnivora > Hyaenidae > Crocuta > Crocuta crocuta. Next base: position 1,056,928 of record NW_027530617.1, on the reverse strand, counting down.
AAGTGTATTAAAATTATTTCACATTTGCACTGGTTCACTTTAGATTATTAGATATATAGAGATTTACAAAAAAATGTTTTCAAAGACAATTTATGGTAATCTTTTTTTGCAAAAAGTTATTCCAAAGCATAATTGTTTTGGAAATGAAATTGTCCGTGTTTTTAAGTTATGCATTTACGACTTTTTTAGGTGTTTATTCACGTTACCAGTTTTTTTTAAGACTGTGACAGAATGTTTGGAAATCAGTCACATTTTACATTTTCTGAACACCAATGTCATTTTTTTTTCAAAAGCAGTCTTTAAAAGGCAAAAGATTAACCTATGATAAGAGAATTAGAGTTTTATATTAAGTGGAAAGGATTATTTAATATGTAAAGTTTCAAAGAATAGAACCGACAAAAGTGTGTACAACTTATACATTTATGTTGGTAAATTTAAAATACTGTAAATAATGACATATAGCTGAAAACCCCATTATATCATATCATACTTCTTGCCAGCTACAGATATTTTCATTTTCGTTAGTCAGACTACACTTGGTTATTTCATATGCACTATTTGTGTACAAAATCAAGTTCTGTTTAGCTACTTCAGTAGTACTTCTATTGTCTTAGGTCCTATAAATAATGCATACAGAGTGCTACATTCAAGGCCAAGTATATATTCAAACATCTTTTCTGCAACCCATACAGGGGACTGGGCTACTCATAAGGTGGTCGTGGTAATGAAATCATCTTTTATTTTATAGACAAAAGACATTTAATTACTTCTACTCTGAAGATCACAAGCAAAACCTAGTATGTAAAATATATAAAGTAAGAAGATACAAAGTAAGATTAAAGAAAACCCTATGGTACTATTTCTTAGAATTATGTTTAATTCTTGTGTTATAGTATGGGTTCTTGATGAATGTACTTTTTAAAGTATATCATTCTGGCAAGATTATTGGTCTTAGAGTATGAAGACCCAGGTTCAAGCCTGTCTCTGCCATGACCTAGTATATATGATCTCGGTTGGGTCACCTATCCTCTCTGTTTTTTGTTTTTTTTGTTTTCTTGTTTGTTTGTTTGTTTGTTTTTCATTAACTGTAAATGAGAATGTAGTAGGGTCTCGTTGAAAGCACCTTCTCCCCTGTCTCCGCACCAATGATCTAAACTGTGAGTTCATATTAACTTACCCATCTGCAAAGAACCATGTGCTGTGCCTAACTGCATAGGTAATAGTTTTGAGGGAGGTGACCCTATGATTACAATAAATTGTGCAAATATGTCACTGCTTGCACTCACTTCTAAAATTCTGTGGAAACCTGTGTTTTCAAATATGAACCCAAACGTTGGGAGTGCACAATTTAGGTACTCATATTTTAATTAAGCCCTTTTTATTACTTTTGACTAGTGAAATTTCTTGCCTTCATCATTGACTTTTTCCAGTATGGTGTTTCACATGAGCTTAGAGCTTAGTGTGTGATTTTTCTATTTGACCTTAGATTGCTGTTGTTTCCTACCAAATGATTGGTCAAAACTGATAGGGCCAGTGCAGATAAAGCAAATAGTGTTTCATGGGGTTTAATGATTAAAAACCTGACCCGTCATTAAAACGTCCATGGACCTGGTTCCTTACTGTGTCACTAGCAGAAAGATTTTCACAAGACAAGTCGGTATAAAAAAACAACTCCCTTTTTGTTTTCAAAACAGGTATTACAAGTGGATAAATGATGTGCACTGCTCTGAGCCCCAAGGTACGCAGTGGACCTGGCCTTTCTGATATGCATCAGTATAGCCAATGGCTGGCCAGCAGACATGAAGCGAATTTGCTACCGATGAAAGAAGATCTGGCCCTGTGGTTAACCAATCTATTAGGTAAGGTTATAAGATCTCATTTGGTGAGCCAAGATAACAGGTTGTTTCCTTTCCCCCCTCATGCAGTGTCCTTCACCTAAGCATGTGACAGCGCCTTGGGAAGAAAGATGTCATTATTTGGATTTTGCGTCTGGGAAACCTGAGGCAGGTGGAAAGTCGAAATGAATTTCTCAATATCTCTCACATTAGCTCTGCTTAGTAATACCAATATCATGCATTGAAATGTGGAAATGTGTGGTCAAATCGCTGGGTTTGTCTCTATGCCAGTCTGATTTATTTTTTACTTTTCTTTCACACAGTTGGCCTGTTTGACCTGTTCTTTGGACACTGCACGCGGGCCACAGTCTGTAAAATCTGACTTCTAAAACTAGANCCTGCTCATGCTGTCTCTCTCTCTCAGAAATAAATAAAACATTAAAAAAAATTTTTTAAATACCTGCAGAAAGGACCTTTATAGATATATGATAGAAGGGTTGAATATTGAATAAACATAGAATTCATGTGGTGCTTTATCAGTTACAGAAGGGATTTCACAACATTATTTTCTTATTTAAAGGATCCTGCAAGGCACATTTTTTTATCTTCATTTTCCAGCTGATGAAACCAAGGAGCTTTGTGAGGACCACCCTGTTTATCTAGAAATGTAGCAAGGTTTTAGTAGGATTTGGGAAGACTTTAGGACATTTGCACAAAGGTTTCCTTTTGCTCACGTAGCTCTGGAATTTTTCAGGGCTTTTATGTTTTTTAAGCCTTTATCCTAAGGTCAGAGGTCTCCTTTTTCCTCCATATGTACATACAACTCTATATGGTGTAGCCAGGGCTATGTATGGGTACGCCCTGTGCCTGGCCACAGGACAAGGACAGAAATACAGAAGGCATTCCCAGGAAGACCCTTTATTAGGCTCTGGCACTATATCCACTAGAAGGAAGGGGCTAGCTCCTTTACGTGAGACATCCATAGAAAGGTGGAGGTTTTGGCTCCATCACAGACAGGGAATCAAGTTTATCTAGGCAGATGGATTCTCTCTCTCATCCTTCAAGGGTTCACTAATGATTGTTACATTAGTAATTTATCATTAACTTTGAGCTGTCCTCAGATATGGGCTATGGCAAGTGTAGCAGCATACAAGAGAAATTAAGAGCACAGACTTGAAATAGATTGCCTATTGTGTCTGAACCCCAGATCTGCTACTTAACTAGCAATGTGATTTTGGGCAAGTTACTTAACCTCTCTGTTTCTCAGTTTCCTCAACTGTAAAGTGGTAATAATAGTAGTAGTATTCCATAGGGTTATTGTGGGATTAAATCATTAAAATACGTATACTAGTTAGTCCTGGGTAACATCTAAATACTATATGGTTTGTCGTTGTTATTCCATTTATATAGTTCAGTGATACTGTTAATATGATTTTGTAGGTAAGTTAATATAGTCAACAAATATTTGATGTGCTACAGCATAATATATTAGCTAGGGGTGCCTGGGTGGCTCTGTTGGTTAAGCGTCAGACTCTTGATTCCGGCTCAAGTGATGACCTCATAGTTTTGTGAGTTTGAGCCCCACATCTGGCTCCACATTGGTAGTGCAGAGCCTGCTTGGGATTCTCGGTCTCTTTCTCTCTCTCTCTCTGCCCCTCCCCCACTTGCACCATCTCCGTGTCTCTCAAAATCAAGAAATAAATTAAAAAACTATATACTATATATGTTAGTTTAAAAAATGAACTCTAGAATCAGAATGCTTGAATTCAAATCTCAATTCCATGAGTTACCAGCCCTGTAATACTAGGCAAGTGTCTTAATGCAATGTGCCTCAGTTTTGTCATCTGTAAAATAAGCATAATATTAGTACCAACCTCATAGGACTGTTGGAAACTCGAATGACATCACCAGCTTTAGAAGAAGATCTGGCACATAGTAATCAACTAGCTAGGAAATACTGGCTCTTGTGGTTAACTGTGTTTCAGACACAGTCTGCTAAGTACTGGAGGATAGTATAATGACTAGGAATAGAGTACTGGCTCTTATGGAGCTTGGAGTAAATTGAAAAAGAAACATTTTGAATAAGTAAGTGAATAAATAATTCATTAATTGGGCTTGTAAACACTAAAAGATATAGGTTGCAATAAGAATGTAAAAAGAAGGAAGTGTGAATGGGGCAAAACTCAGAGGGCTTGGAGGGGGGATCCTCTTTAAAAGGTCTTATATTTGGAGCGCCTGGGTAGCTCAGTTGGTTAAGCGTCCGACTTCAGTTCAGATCATGATCTCACAGTTTGTGAGTTTGGGCCCCACGTCGGGCTCTGTGCTGACAGCTCAGAGCCTGGAGCCTGTTTCAGACTCTGAGTCTCCCTCTCCCTTTGCCCCTCCCCAGCTTGTGCTCTGTCTCTGTCTCTCTCTCTCTCTAAAATAAGTAAACATGAAACAAACTTAAAAAAGGTCTTCTATTTAAACTGAGAACTAAACAGCAATTAACAGCTGGCCAGAGAAAGCATGAGAAAAGAGCCTGAGTGGAGGGAATGGCATAGGCTGAGACAGGAAGGAGTTTGGTGCCTTTGAAGAACTCAGAGAAGGCCGGCATCGATGGAGCAGACCAAGAAGGAGAGAGCTTCATGTGACTTGTGGGGGCCAGATCGCATACTGCTCTGAAGACCGCGTTAAGGGGCTTTATAATTTTTGTATGATCAAGGAAAAGTCAGGGCAAGATAATGATTAAAGTATAGCGTGTTTGTATAAGCATGTTTCAAGGTCCCGTGACTTGTCATCAAAGGCATTCTATTTGGTGAATGTGATCATTTACAAAGTAGTTTGATCAGGGTGAGCAGCCCAAGACATCCTCAAAGAATAGAGACTCACTGTGTGTGTAATGGAAAGATCCTTGGATTAAAAGTCAGGAGACCTGGCTCCTAACTGGGTGTCAGGAGACCTGGCTTCTGATTGTGGCTCTGCCACCAGCAGGAAATTTGCCCAAAGTCACTCAGCTATCTTTTCTGGGCTCAGTGTCCTCAACCATAAAATGAAGGGCTTGGAGTGGATGATCTCTCATGTCCTTTCCAGTTCCAAAAGTCTAGGTTTCCAAGAAATCCATCTCTTGAGACCCAGTTTGAGATCATCAATATGCATAAACAAAGAGAAAACAATTTACATAAATGAATAATCTTTCTTTCAAAGAATAAGAATAATTTTTTTAAATGCTGGTAGTTGGTAACAAAAATGTAACTGATGGTTTGTGAAATTTTCTCAGGAAAGGAATCTTAATCTCAAGATACAGTAATGTACCACCTTGCACTGACTTATATTCGTAGAAGTAGATATATAATAGCTTTCAAGTGAATATGCACATGGTAACTTAGAAAGTAAACCAATAACTTGAGACTATTTTAAAGTGGTAAAACATTTGTAGTTAAGAAAATGCATTGTGTACTAGAATGCTAAGAATGAGGAGGGGAGAAAAAAATGTATGGCTATGTTAGAATATACTTCTATTACATATAATAGATACATTTAGAATTCACATATTTTGGAAATGGAGTCATTAAAGTAAATTTTAAAATAATTTATTATTGATCATTTTATCACCTCAGATATTTGCAAATTTATATTGTGTAGCTCTCTTTCAATTCTTCTTTTTCAGCGACTTGAAAGTTAGAGATGGTTTGAAAGTATTTTCTTTTTTTTTTTTTTAATTGTTTAATGTTTATTTTTGAGAGAGACTGAGCACAAGCAGGGGAGGGGCAGAGAGAGAGGGAGACACAGAATCAAAGCAGGTTCCAGGCTCTTAGCTGCCAGCACAGAGCCAGATGGGGGGCTCGAACCCACAAACCGTGAAATCATTACCTGAGCTGAAGTTGGACACTTAACCAACTGAGCCATCTGGGTGCCCTGAAAGTAGTTCCAAAGTTGATGCTGTCTCCATGTAAAGTATCTGCACTTTTGGAAATGTAGAAATTTATATACTGAAAGTTTTAATTAGATGTGCCATTGTGATGTGGACCGTACTTGTGGAAAGGCTTTCTGATTCTTTTTATTAATACTTGATTAAAATATAACTTTATGTCTTTCAAAAGAATATTAATGGTTTCTTAAATTCATTTATTTCTGCTTCTATCTATAAAATGTAGGGGCGCCTGGGTGGCTTAGTCGGTTAAGCGTCCGACTTTCGCTTAGGTCATGATCTCGCGGTTCGTGGGTTCGAGCCCCGCATCGGGCTCTGTGCTGACTGCCAGCTCAGAGCCTGGAGCCTGTTTCAGTCTGTGACTCCCTCTCTCTCTGACCCTCCCCTGCTCACGCTGTCTCTCTCTCTCTCCTAGAAATAAATAAAAAAACATTAAAAAAAATTAAAATGTAAAATATAAGATGTAGTTTCTTAAAGAACACTCAATATGTACTCAGATTTTTTTGGTAGGTAAAAATGTTTGATAGAGGAAACAATTACTTCATTGGTTCAGAGACCACTATTCACATTCATGTGATATCTGGCTGTACATAATACCATAATTTCCAGGTTCTATATACTTACTTAATTGGTAACAATAATAAATACCAGTTTATATTCTTAGGCATAAAATTAAAGCAACAATAGTGAATTTTTATATTGAAATTTATTTATTAGAATATTAAATGCCAGCTATCTTATGATAAATTAACTAGTTAAGGTGAATAGTTATGGTAGTTGGGATTTGTTTATGAGATAACCTACCAAGGTGGTTCACAAAAAGATCGTCATGTAATGTTTATTGACTACTCACATATCTGTGGAAATATCTACCCATCTTGTTGAAAACAGCCTTTATAGTCCAAGTATGTTTCTAATAGCTGGCACCATGGAGAGTTTTATGAGCAACATTCAGAAAAGACGAGAGAAGAATCCCAAAGATCCTTTTCTTCTTCCATACAAAACATTTCTTTGGCCATTTTTTCCTGTTACACATTAAGTCTATACATTTCATCTTTATTTTAGGCCTTCTGTTTTGTTGCTCTTGTTCATGAACTAGCTATTGCCCATTTGTTACTTAACTGTGTCCTTAGGACATATTTGAACATCAGATGATTATACAAATAAATCTTGGGGAAACACGTAATTGTCACTTTGAATAAACAGCATGTTATTAAATTAACAGTCTTGGATTATAGCACCCACCCCTCATTAAAATAGATGAGGCACATTCTAGCAATTTCATGATTGCTGACGGAGTATTGAAGATTGTTGTTGGCTTAACTTTGAAGTGAATATACTAATGTAAATGTTCTCAAATTGTTTATTTCACTTGTGTTTCTTTAATCATTTGAAAATAATGAATGATGGTCTATCTTTATCTTCAATTTATATTTGGTTAATAACATTGTATGAACCATAAAGCAATATGTTTTGGAGGAAAGATTTTAGTTGTTAAGCATCCAAGAAATTAACATTGTTTTTAAGATTTTAGATCTTTAGGATGTAAGTATATAAGTATTTGGATATATGCAGGGACTTTGAGTAGATCATAAGCTATATTACAAATTACATTAGGCTGAACTGATTTCATTTAAGTTTGAAAATGTATTAGAATAATTGATAGTATGGTGATTTACCCTTTTTCTGAATTTCCTACATGCACAGAAAAGAAAATCCAGTGATTATATGCTTAATATGATCAATATATAACATTAAAATTTTTTCACTTATTTCTAAAATTAACCATATTTCAGCATTAAAAAGTTAAGCACCTGTTTACTGGAGTTGCTCCTGTCAAATACAACTCCTCTATAATGAGCTTGGAACAGCTTTTTATTTCTTTTTTCTTAAAACCCTTTTATCAGATCCTTATCCTGCAGAGTTTTCATATTCTTGATATAGTCAATAAAAATTCCTTATGAGATGTGGTATCCTATGCAAGTTCAAAAGTTTATAGGGTGTTCACGAGTTAACACCTTTTAGAGAAGATACTGCCTCATTTTTTACCCATTTTTCCCCCAACAGAAACAGCTTTATCTTTTCTTGATATAAGTGCAGGAGAGATAACTTTGAATCAGTAGGGACCAGATGCTGATCTAGGGTTTCTGTTTATAATGAATCCTTTCCTATCTCCCAATCTTCAAATTTCAGCCTCAAAACACTGACTAATCTGAGTTAAGACAGCAGATAAGTTCCTTTAAGTTCTCCCATTAGAGAAATATACTGGGATTGAGAGGTGCACTTGAGTTTGGAGTCAAGTTTGGTCCTGTCTGGATTGGCTTTAGAGATAATATACACCAGTTTTCTCTGCAGTGAATCGGGCCTCACATCAGAACATGCCTAAATGAAATTCTCAGCACTTCTCTGATCTACACAGTGGACTGCGGTGCAGTTTTTAACACCACTGTCTTCATCCCCAAGCTGTTTCTGGTTTGCTTTTTTTCTTTTTTGTTTGTTTGTTTGTTTGTTTGTTTTTCCTGAAAGCCTTTTGGTGGAATTTCTACAGAGAAAAAGGCAACAGAATTAGACAATGCTTTATTATAGAAAAGAGTCATTTGTGTATTCAGCAAATATTTATTTAAGTAGCCAAGCACAGTGGCTGAGAGCATTGGACTCTAGGCATAGACATCATGGGTTAAAAATCCAGATTCACTGAGTAATTTTAGACAGATTACTTAATCTAATACCTCAGTTTTATCATCTACAAAATGGATACAATAATAGCCAAACTTCACAGTTTGGTGAGATGATTAAAAACACGAATGCATGTAAAGTGCCTGATTTATAGTTAGGTCTCAAATGTTAAATACCATTATTAGATGTTATCACATCAGCTAATTTGCTGGGAGGAAAACTTTCTTTCTCAGCAGGGTAGAGGTTAAAAGGGATTCTTTTTCTACGTGGCTCTAGTCTAAAACACTACAGGTTGATTCTTAATCTTGATGGAAATTATGAGAAGTGCATATTTCTGGGAGGATTACACTGATGTGTATAAGCACGTGTGCTGATTTAGTTACTTGACAAAACATTTCAGGCAGATCTTCATTTTGTAGGATTGTGCCCTAGCATTTTAGAAGGAGGTGACTTAACTACAATCTTTGATCAAACTCCCTGATCTTTGTCTATTGGCAAGCTGTCTGTCATGGACTGAATTGGTGGTATGATGATCAGAGTCCACAATTATGAACACAAGAAGATACTACTTTTAGACTAGGCTATTTTAGATAGTCTTTACAATTCAATAGTCTTTACATTCCAGTGTGGGTCATTCCAAGATGATTTGATTATATCTATACTTTGCCCTATCTTTCCTTTTTTTTTTTTTAAGTTTATTTATTTATTTTGAGAGAGAGAGTGCATGTATATGTGCACACATGGGTGGGGAAGGGGCAAAGAGTGAGGGAGAGGGAATTCCAAGCAGGCTTCTTGCAGAGCATGATTTGAGACTTGAACTCACGAACTGTGAGATATGGCCTGAGCCAATATCAAGAGTCGGATGCTCAACTGACTGAGCCACCTGGGCGCCCACCATATCTTTTCCTAAACATACCGATAACATGCAAGGACAGAACAATAGACAGATTCTGTTGTTCTAGAATCCTAGTGCATCTAGTATTTATAATCTAATGCCTCAACACAATTACACAATTCAGATTAAAGAAGATCTGGTTTTGCCTACAGAGATATTTTGCTTTTTTGTAATGTTTACTTCAGAAATTTAATTAGTATTTCACAGCTTGTTCTAATGGACTTGTCATGGTTACATTGACCTAATTTTATGTACTGATTTTTAAAATATTAATGTAATAAGAGTGAGATAATATATCATTCCATATAAAGTTTATATTGATTTCTTATAATTATAAAGTATGTTTAAAATGTATATTTTATGATTCTTTGGGTGGAAAATATATGTGAAAATAAAAAAAAAATTCTCCACCTTGCATTTTTTCTTCATTTGAAGCAGTATATTTCAACTATAAAGTATGTAACAGTGTCTGTGGTAGCAAAAAAAAATCCACCTTTTGGAGCTATAAAATATACAGAATTGAAAGCTGACACCTAATATATTTTTCATTAGATACAGATGTTTAATGTAAACTCTTTCTCCAAGTATTCACGAAAATCAGGCTAACTAAAATTGTTTAGGTATAATGCCTAAAAAGTAAAAATCATACCTTTTGGTAAATTGCTAATAAATTTTTAATGACAGACATTTTTCTTTTTATAATTGACTAGGTCTTTTAAATTAATTGTAATTATCTTGCCACTTAACATTATGAATAGAATCTACATTGCCATGGAACTTAATGAAATACAAATACCTAAAGAACAGCTTTAAATGTAGATAAGCTTATAAGTAATTTATAAAGGGGTCTTTCAACAATTTGGAGTAAAATTTACTTTCGTTACCTCGAAATTGGTAATTTTGAAAGTATTTCTAATATTTATTTTTCCTACTAATTTCCAAAATTACTTTCCTACTAGAAACTGCACGCCAATATGGTGACTATGTAACCCAAATTTTGTTGTGGTGGCCTTTTGTATCTCAAGAATATTACTTTCATTCCTGAATGAAGTTCAGCTGCAGACAATTTTGAAATAATAGTAGTTTTGTGTTGGCTGCCTCTGCGGTGAGTAGTTAGAGCTACTGATGTTTTGCCACCTGCAGAAGTCATTATCCTATCTGGGGCTAAAATGCAAAGTATCCAGTAGGGAAAAAGAGAACATTTTTAAGAAGGTAATTGTCTTTCCTTCTTTACCCTTCCTTCCCCCAAAACCAAACCACCCAAACCAAAAAAAAAAAAAAAAAAAAAAAAAAAAAAAATCTAACAGATGTTTAAATATATTCTTTGTTGTGAGGTTAACTTTAAGCCAGTAGTTTATCTGTTGTTCCAGTTGGGTTCTTTTTAGGTGTTCGTGGAATTGAGCTGCATGCATTGGTCTTAAGATAACGCTAATCCTATGATAGTCTCAGTATAAAACTTGAAAGTGCTCTTCTTTTGCTTTAATTTAACCACTTTTTACAAAAATAATACCCAATGTTTTATCAAAGTTTTTCAGCAGTTTATTTCTTTATTTTTTAATTTATATGCTCACTGAACACATTATCTAGGTGCCTCCTATGGTAATAACATTATACTTCCCTCTGTAGAACACACAGGCGCGCGCACACACACACACACACACACACACACACACAAGATATTGCCCGAAGAGGTTTTGAGGAAGACAGTAGGTGCTTTTGGGGCAATTGGGTGGCTCAGTCAGTTGAGCCTCTGACTGGCTCAGGTCTTGATCTCGCAGTTCATGAGTTTGAGCCCCGCTTCGGGCTCTGTGCTGACAGCTCAGAGCCTGGAGCCTGCTTCAGATTCTGTGTCTCCCTCTCTCTCTGCCCCTCCCCTGCTCATGTTCTCTCTCTCTTTCTCTCTCTCTCTCTCTCTCTCAAAAATCAACAAACATAGAAAAAGAGGTTTGAGGAAGACAAGAACTTTCCACAAAGCATATTACTAGCAATAGAAGAAGTTTGAAAATGAGTGATGCCCTTGAGTGTGACCATGTAGAAAAGAGTAGGGTACACTGGGAGAATCTCTTTTTGGATTTCTGATTAAAGGAAAGACAGAACTGGGTCAGGCAGATGTAAGGCAGGAGGATATTGTAGGCAGGGGCTGTGCCAGGAAGAAATGGATGGCAGTAGGAATGGGAAGGTCTTGCTAGAGAAACAGTGAAGGCAACGTATAGACCAAGAATCAAGGAAACTATAAGGATGCTAGGTTAGAAACGTGGATTAGAGGCATAAGGGTCATCCTTTGGAGACGTTAAAGTGGATATATTTCACATTTTGGCTGGCACAGATTAGGGACTATGCAATAAAAAAGAATAATGACCCAGGGAGGGTGGTGCTTAGCAACAGTAATTTTAGCCATGAGTGTGATATGCATTGGAGAGAGAAGTTGACGATAGAAGGAATAGCCATTGTTTTTGTTGCTAGAGGTTTAAGTATCAAATCCTGAAAATTAAAATTTTTTTTCATTTTATTTATTTTAGATAGAGACAGCGAGTGGGAGAGAGTCTGGGCAGAGGGAAAGAGAGAAAGAATCTTAAGCAGGACTCAGTCCCATGACCCTGGGATCATGACCTGAGTTGAAATCAAGAGTCAGATACCCAACCCACTGAGCCACCCAGGCACCCCCAACAGTTTTATTAATATTATGGTACCAGAAATGGAAGGAAGCATGAGTCTGTAGGGCCTGTGACTAATAAGTTACAGGAAATTAAGGCAGGAAAATAAAATATGTTGAAACTTAAGAGAATTAAAGTGCCATGAAAAGGAGAGAGCTTTGCGAGAGATGAATTTGGGGAACATGTAAGAAAAAAATAGTGATTTATAAGGCTGAAAGCAAGAAGGAATCAGGAGTAACAATTTAGGGTGTAGGGTTTCTTTTAGGGGTGATGAAAATGTTCTGAAGTTGTTCTTGGTGATTGATGATTGCACATGTCTGAATATACTAAAAGTCACTGAATTATACACTTAATTGGGTGAATTGTAAGGTATGTGAATTATATCACAATGAAGCCTTTATAAAATAAAAGGAAAATGAAGAAACAAAATCTGGGGGAAATAGAAGAAAGAAGGCAACTAATCTTTAACTAGTTAACTGCCAGGGATGAACAACTGTGAATGATGTTCATAAGGGCAGCAGTAGAAGCCGAGTGGTTTTGAGGAGAGAGAAAAGTAGATACTGAACCCGTTAGTCCACAGTTCAAAGATGGTGGTAGGAAGAGGAATGGTTAGAGAGGTAGTGTTTCTTTCAGAGTTGCATTTGTTTCACCTCATTATCTTAATCAAAAGACAAACTCAGGAGAGCTTAGAGATGTGGTTTATTCACTGGCCATGCCACTAGAGTTGCTAATGGTGGTTGACATTTTGATGCACCATGACTCTATTCCAAATTGAAGAAAAGAGAGCTATGGTGTTCTTGTAGTCAAAGACATAAACCGGTGGCTCAGTCGGTTAAGCATCTGACTTTGGCTCAGGTCATGATCTCACAGTTTGTGGGTTTGAGCCCTGCGTCAGGCTCTGTGCTGACAGCTAGCCTGGAGCCTGCTTCAGATTCTATGTCTCCCTCTCTCTCTGACCCTCCCCTGTTCAAGCTGTCTCTCTCTCTCAGAAATAAATAAAAAAACATTTTAAAAAACGACATAAACAAAACACAAGATGCCAGTTCTGCCTTCCACCTTCGCCTTGCAGGCATAGTTATCGAATAGGCTACTGAGGACGTGAACTGAGTGCACCTCAGAGGTCAAACTGTGCAATCATTGGAAAAAGATTTTGAGTTTCATTGACCGGTTGTTTTTTATGCCTCTGGATTGCCAAGTGATGGGACTCTCACATAGGATATCGCTTTGCCACTTTTAATGTGAAATAAAACTTTTATGCAATTGAAATTATGTTATGAAAATATAAAATGTTGAGATTCTTGCCACCAAAGGAAAACATAAAATTCCAGAGAAACGTTCTTTTCCTGTGTTCCCATCCCAGATACGTAACCCAGCTGGAATAGAAATTTTGGTGATAAAAGCTGTGTCAGATATGTTGGCATGAATGTCATATTTGCATTGGGGAATGCTTATGCTTTTGTAATGCTTCTTTTTGTTATTGCAGGGAAGGAGATTACGGCAGAAACTTTTATGGAGAAATTGGATAATGGTGCCTTGCTCTGTCAACTTGCAGAAACTGTGCAGGAGAAATTCAAAGAGGGCATGGATGCTAACAAGCCTACGAAGGTAAGAGGTCTATAGGCAAAATCACTCAGGAGGCAGATTACATTTGCAGTTGCTTACGAACAGAGTTTAATTTTGGTATTTTGTTGTCAATGGTGCATTAATATGTCTATTAACAAAACACAGAGGATACATTTTAATCAGGCAGTATGTAATTTGCACTCTAATTACGTAAATTACATAATCCTTTTGGTTAGTCTCATTAACTAGAAGATTACGGAAATTGATGGTATTAATACAGAACAAGTACTGTGGTTGAATCTGATGTATTGATTGCAAATTTAGCACACAAACAATTTATATCATCAGGTGATGAACAAAATCTGGCCAAGAAAGATTTGCTGAATAGGTCTTCGTTTCCAAATAGATTATTATAATAGATCATTGGAATAAAGTATCTGGAGTGCGTAATTTTTTTAATGAGTAGGGGCATTGCACTAAGTAACTTTGGAGAAATTATTTTTTTTCTGACTGCTAAATTTCTTTTGTACACATATTCTTTTATGGTTATTATAAGTTTATAATGAGAGTATGGCACTTGATATTTTTGAAAAAGTTTTTAAATCTTTATGTATTTTTGAGAGAGAGAGAGAAAGAACAAGTGGGGGAGGGGCCGAGAGAGAGGGAGACACAGAATCCGAAGCAGGCTCCAGGCTCTGAGCTGTCAGCACCAAGCCCGACACGGGGCTCGAACTCAGGAACCATGAGATCATGACCTGAGTGGAGTTCAGACACTCAATTGACTGGGCCACCCAGGTACCCCTGGTGCTTGATATGTTTTGAAGAAACAAGATAGATGACACTTTCTTTAATTTTTAAAAGAGAAAGAAAAAGCATAAGAAAAAATAAGGTTAGTGTTGAAAACAGCTTAACCTAAAAATTTTAAAAGTGTTAAATTTTCTGCAACTGTGGCAAAACAAAAATAAATCTGATTACTCATGTATAGTTTCTTTATGATTACTGAGCTAAAATTCAAACAAAAATCAAGCTCCCTAAAATAATGTATTTTTTTTTACAGCTCTGTACTTACTCTGGGGATAATATTTCATATCACTATGTAAAGTACTAGATGCTATATACAAAGCCCCTCCATTATATTTTTCATCTTAAAAGAGGGTCCATGAAAGTATTAGTTAATTCAGTGGTTCCCAAACCTTGCTGCACATTGGAATCACCTGAGTATCTTTAACAATGATTCAGACTGGGCTCCTGTACTTGCACATCCTGATTTAATTTCTATGGGGTGCAACCTGGGGATTGGGATGTCCCCAAACCTCTGCAGGTGATTCTAATGGGCAGCAAAATTTGGGAACCACTGTGTTCATTTTTTCCCCCTCTATTGGATAGATGCTAAGTGATCTGAAGAAGGTTGCCAGGCTAGTAAGTGACAGAGCAAGAACCTGCGGTGAACATTCTCTTTCTGAGCCTCTCATTTGAGCTCACTGTGTGCAGTTTAGACATGAAGAGATCATTTATGAACATGCTCATGTCACACCTACTGTTAGGACTCTTAGAAAACCAATAATTCTTTTGCCGTGCTTTCCATTTAGTGATGAGACAGATCTCTACTTCAGCTTACAGAGGGAGGAGAAAACATAATGCCTCATAGGAGGGCAATTTGTATAGAAGGCTCACTGTGAAATAATTAACAAAGGGGAAAATTTGCTGGGTCCAGAATGTTTTGAGAACATTATGTTAATATTGCACTGGTCATGAAACTTCTATTTATATTCTTTGTTGTTGAGAAGAGAGAGACCTCGATGTTAAGGTCTTGAGTCCTTCATAGTCACAAAGAATAAACAACTCTACAAAGGCTAATGTAAGGTTTTCTTGTTTTGTTTTGCAAACTTATGCTTTATAACTCCGAAGCTGAGATGCCCAAATAGAAATCTAATTGTAAGGGCATCAACTGTAAGAGAACCCCCAAAACATTCAGCTATAATTTAAAGGCTTTGTTCTTGAGCACATTTTGTTTGGGTTTTAGTTTTGTTATTTATTAATTGGACAGGTCTATCTTTGGTTTCCTTTCCTGTAAGGTAGGAGTAATAATTATGCATACATACATTCCAGGAAGCATTGCACAAAAAAGACTTTAGATGGGGCGCCTGGGTGGCTTAGTCGGTTAAGCGTCCGACTTTCGCTTAGGTCATGATCTCGCGGTTCGTGGGTTCGAGCCCCGCATCGGGCTCTCTGCTGACTGCCAGCTCAGAGCCTGGAGCCTGTTTCAGTCTGTGACTCCCTCTCTCTCTGACCCTCCTCTGCTCACGCTGTCTCTCTCTCTCCTAGAAATAAATAAAACATTTAAAAAAAAAAAAAAAGACCTTAGATAAATATTATTTCCCTTCCCCCTGTGAGTTAAGAGATCCTGATGAGAATTTTTGATTTGCTAGAAGAAACTAGAAGAAAAAGATGAGTACTCTGTAGATATTCATAGGTAACATGATGTATACGAATAGGTGCACCTTTTCTGTAAATCTCCATGAGAATATGTAATAGTGAGAATAGTTATGGATCAGGATTTTGATAGCTGTTTCTCCTTTAAAACCTTCATTTCAAATTATATAATTTTTATAATAAAACCATAAAATATAAAAATACATTGAATTTTCCTTTCAAAGTGAGTAAAAATAAAGCAAGGTCTTATTAAACTCAAAGTACTTCCTTAACTCTAAGCCTTTTGTTTAATTAAATATAAAGTTCAAATTTAGTCTGATTATAATAAATATATTTTAGTATAAAAACTCAACTGGTAATTCAACAAGTGTAGATTTAAAAATGCTCTTTATGACCTCACTTTCAGTGTTCAAAAAATCAAATTTAATCTGAGTTAGAAGTTGACACAATTACTCTTGACTGAATTACCTTCTGTGTCCTTGGCAGAATTTATATATTTCACAACTTACTTCCAACAATATGCAGCTTAATCAAAATAGCATATGTCTTACTACATGAAAAAAGTGCAGAGAAGGCTCATTTTTCTTTTCTACATTTTATGAAATATTTTTCAAAAGATGAGAAGCCAAATTGCTAATACTTCATAGCTATTTCTGCTCATGAATATAATTTTGTCAACCAATTCAAGTTTGATGTGAGCATTTTCATAAATCAATATAATTTTGTTTTCAATCCATCTTTTGTCTAAAACAGGAAAGATTTATATGAAATTGTATGACATTTTACTGTTATTAAATCTTAATTTAAACAGGATTAATTTGCTAAAACCCAGGTAGTTAGGTTGACATTGAATATTTCTCATAGAAAAAAGGAGGAGACTTTCAAACTGCATATAAATAACCTATAGGTTACAATGTTGTCTGCTTGTCTGTGTGTGTGATTATTTTCCACCACGCACTTTAGAATCTAAGAAAAGTAATAGTGGTAAGGACCGATAAGGTAAATAACCTTTGCTGAATTAGTGACACTGTTACATTTAGGGAGATGTTAAAACTGAATTACTTTTTAAAAAATCAACCACAAACTTGATTCCCCTCTTAGGCCATGTCACAGGAAGCCCTTTGTAATTTTCTCCTAGCACTTAAATCTCACGTGTTTGTTCTCATAGCAATATGTTTACTTTTCCTGATTGATATTTAATTTGGGGGTTTTACAGCTGTGTAAACACATTTGGATGAGTAAGTCATACTTGGTGCATGTGAAATATGTTGGTGTTGAGAGTGACTTAAATAATCCTAACACTTGCAAACCTGTTTAATAAATATGTTAGACAGTTTACGTACTTAATATTTGAGTTATAAATCCATGAGTTATATCCTATTCTGGCTTGATAATATATCTTGATGAAAGTAAATGATACCTTATGATTCTTTTAAGATTCTTTCCAGGCATCAATAATAGATCAATAAAAGTAGCCTCTCTATTTGTTAGCATTAAGTAGTTAATCCTAACCTTTGCATTTTCTCACTTTGCATAGAAGGAATGCAGAAATTTTGTAGAATTAAGCAATATTAGGTAGAAGTATTTGAGACTCATGTGCAGCAGTTTAATGTATAATTTGATTTTGATTAGATCATATTTACCATAACATGATTAATTAACTCTAGCTAAATGTTAATATTCCTGGAGCCAAGGACCCTAAAAGGCAAAACTCTAACCAAAACTAGTCTTTCCAATAACCTGTTGGGATAAGAAAACCAGAATAAGTGATAAGTCCCAGATCATATTTTATGTGTTTTGACCCTAAGTTATCTGACTCAAAGTTGGCATGTCCAATCAAGACAGAATAATTGTTACCTTGATATGTGAACTTTCACTTCCTGGTCCAGATAGAATTCAACTGTAGCAACCCCTTCTTATTGTATATTTACTCTGTTCTTTGTCCACCGGTCATGACTTGCTGATTTGTATACAAGATTCACAACCACTGGGGCATCAACATGGTGTGAGTCATTCAAAGGGTTCAACCTCTCTTTTTCTCCCAACATGCCTTTCCATTTGTTTCATTTACCTTGACAGTCTCTGTCCCAGGCATCAGAGTTTTCCTGGGTTAAGCGCTTCCTTTGACTTCAAAGAGCCCTGAATGGTTAGATTAGTTTTGAAGCACAAGAAGGGAAAAGGGGGAAAAAGAAAAAAAGTTCTGTTACCTAGTAGAATGCTACATTATGCTCCAGGGAAGGAACTGAACATTCACCATCTAAATGTAGAATCCAGGCCTTGTTTGAGGGAAAGAACATCCTAGTCAGATAGAATGTCCATAGTACATTTGCCCATCAAGAGTATCTAGTTCTCAGGGCGCCTGGGTGGCTCAGTCGTTTGAGCGTCACCTTCGGCTCAGGTCATGATCTCACAGTTCATGAGTTCAAGTCCCGCATCCGGCTCTGGCTCTGTGGTGACAGCTCAGAGCCTGCAGCCTGCTTTGGGTTCTGTGTCTCTGTCTCTCTCTGCCCCCTTCCCTGCTCACACTCTGTCTCTGTCTGTCAAAAATGAATAAACATTAAAAAATTAAAAAGAAAAAGAATATCTAGTTCTCTGAGATGCAAGATAATGCTACCTGAGGATGTTTTACCAGCAAGGAATTAAATAAAACATAGAGATTAGAGTTTTTCCCCTCAAAATCGAAAGCACATTTCGCTTAGAGAATATCTTACTTATCAAGATTGATTTCAGAGAAATCCAGAAAAGTGTGTTTACTGGTGATGCCTCTGACAGAACAAGGAAGTTTGATAGAAGTGAGAAAAGGTTTTTCTTGAAAAGAAAATCTCAGCTGTGATTAACCTAGAGTCATCTATATCTGGCTCTACAGCTTATAAAATAAGTGTGTATTCCTTAAGAAATCCGTGGTTTTTAAATACAATTGGAATGCTAAGACTAAACCAACAGAGTGAGTCATGATAAATGGAGGGACTACCGGTGTAATGATGTGGAAATAAATGTTTTTTCTGATGGGTTATTTTCCTGTCTGGGACTGTGAGGAGAAGGAAAAAAAAAGTCAGTGATAAAATCCAATTACTCAGAATTAAAAAAAATACAAATATCTTCAAATTTTAAATATATAAAAGTAAATTATTTCCCAATACAAAATTAACTCCCTGTCGCCATTTCTCTAAGTCCTTGATCACCAGAAAAATTTTAGTCAGGGACCATGAAATATCTTGCTGAGGTTTTTTTTTTTTCCCCCCATTGGGAGTATTTCTATTCTAGACCATCTTAACAGGGTTATGCCTAAGTCGGGTTTCACTGCCATAGCAATAAATGTTGATGAATCTTCTAGAATGTTATGAAAAGAAGGTCAACTTTTTTTTTTTTACCCACAGTCAAATCATCATAAGAGACTTGGTATGTGGCTTGATCTGGGTTGCTGTATGTGTGGACTAAGGAAAACAAAACCAGCAATATGAAAGAGTGGGCATAAGAGGGAGTGAAGGTAACTGGATCTTAAGGCCTAACTGAACTAACACCATATGTGAGAGAATGTAGGTGATAGAATATTGCTGGGCACCACTGAAAATGTGGCGAAGTTGATTATCTGGCACGAAGTTCATGGTTAACATTTCACGTTCCATGGTCCCTGGCGTCCCAAGATGAAGATTCAACGTCCATAAGACAACAATAGCAAGCTGGGAACATGTGCATAGTGTCCTTTACGTAGAAGGCAGTGTTCCTATATGGCCCGTACTACTGAACCCAGAAACTTCATTTAGTTACCAAAACCTTCATCCTGAATTATCACGCACTTTATCCCCTGGAGCGCATGTATTTTATGAAGCTGTCTAGTTTACCTACTATTCCTGCTCTGTAACATCAAGTCAGCAAAATACCATGATCTAGTAGAAGAATGTCTTGGGTGATGTTGAAATGTTCCTATAGTTTACGTTGCAGAACCTGAGCTGATGTACAAGATAGTAAAACACTGTTATTTTTGTCAAGTGTATGCAAACAGCTTCTGGAATTTCCTATTTATTGGGATTAAGAAAATTACATTTCTAGACCAATAGATGCATGCTAATTACTAAAATATTTTCTAATATGTATACTTTAATGGAAAGACCAAATCTGGAACAGAAACTTGATTGAAACTATTACTTCATTGTAATTTCCCTGAAATTCCCCATGTCCTAACCATCTCTTATATTGGCTTAAATTGAATGGAGGTGTGATAGAAATCACTTTCCTTGCAATGTTCAGGTCACTGATAGTAGCATGAATCTCTGACTTTTTCTAAGTTGTGATATTTTATCCCATATGTTAGGGAACAAAAATTATGACATTTTCTGAGAATATATTTCCCAATTATACATTCATGGAAAAATGTAAAAAAAAAAATAACTTCTATATGTTCAAAGGCATAATAGTCAGAGTGTAACTTAGGCTTAGGTCAAAAATCCATCCGTTGCTTGATCCCCATAAGTATTTCTCTTTCCCTAATGCATAGCAAACTCTTCAGGTCCCTTTAAAGATTATAAGGAAGCTTTACAGGAAAGGCTTGAGATCATTACTCTTTCGTTCAATGGGTCCTGGGTCTATAAATTGGCTGTCGTCTATGAACTAGGTCATCAGAAAGATTCTCTCATTTGGTTGCCGCTTCTGTTGTACAATTCAAGAACTTGGGAAGTTACCTTTCAATTTTCGGCTAAAGGCCTCCTGATTAGTAAACCGCATTCAGATCTCCTGTGGGGCAGATAATTCTAAGAGATTTGATTATCCTACTTTGTATCCCAGCAACCATATCCACCTTGCCTATGAAAGTGCCGCCATGTATTCCTACCACCCTGAGGAGCCCCGTTCACATTAATAAGAGAAAACCCCTGTCACCAGCATCCTCTCTCTGGAGCAAAAAGGTACCTTAGGAAATTTGGGAAATTTCCTCACCAACCTGTTCTTCACAGCTTAGTGAAAAATAGAGCCTCTTTGGGCTCCCACTGAGTGACATTGTAAAAAGTTAGCTTAGATGAGGTACACATTATAATTGCATGCTACATTTCTTTTCCAAGGTTTGAATTCATTCCCCTATATTTTACCAAGTGATTTCTGGCCTTTTATTGTCATTTAGTGTGGGATAGCATTACATCTACGTTTATGTCCGCCAATCTAGCAGACTATTAATAGGATCATCTGTGGCTGTTCACGTTAACACACTGAATTCTAGTTAGTGCAGTTACAGTACATTAATTCTGCCAAATCTCAATTTACGTCCTGTTCTCCTCAGACTAACACTCAAAGTCTATTACATAAATAGAGAAAAACCCTGCCATAATACACTTAGTGGCCCTCAAGAGTTTAAATGTATGTTGGGATACGTAACCAGTTGGCCAGAGATTCCTGTGTTGGCTAGGAGTTATGCTGTGAGATGGATCTAAATCCATCCTGATCCAGACTGCAATGTTTTGATATGCAGGCCTGGTAGAGATCATCAGCTCTGACTATGGCTAGCTGAGATTTGAAGGACAGAGTGGTGATTTCAGGAACGTCCAGGTTAATTCACAGTCCTTTCTTAGCCTGGTCCAGGAGAGTACCAGAGGTAGGGGAATCTACCATGTACCTCCCCAGTTCCTGAGAAGGAGTGCTTGGTGTTTCATCCCACCTTATCCCCACCCTTCATGTCTCTGCCACTCCCCCAAGATAAGAATTTTTAGCTCTTTCCCAGTTGGAAACAGAAAAGTGGTCAGGGGACAAGAGTTGAGCAAAAGGCAAGAGCTAGTAATAAATGCAAATCATATTATTTGAATTATTTCTTTAAAAATTTTTTTAGCATTGATTCATTTTTATGTGACAGAGAGAGACAGAGCACAAGCGGGGGAGGGGCAGAGAGAGGGAGACACAGAATCTGAAGCAGGCTCCAGGTACAGACCCCAACTTGGGGCTGGGACTCACAAACCGCGCGACATCATGACCTGAGCCGAAGTCAGATGCTCAACCAACTGAGCTATCCAGGCACCCCTTGAATTACTTTTGTCATAGCTGTCCTGTGGGAAATTCTTTAGCATCCATAGCTCACATGTAAAAAAAAACTTGGTAGATTTCTCTAAGTGGGACAACAGAATTTTAGTGGAGTTCAAAACTCATGGCATTTATTGATATAGAGTTGTTATGAGGCCGAAAGAGATTATGCTAAACTGTTAAAATATTTTGTTTTGCTTAATCATGCTAAAGAAAGACTGGGTTATCTTTCTATTCTCCCCACGAAAAGATTTCCAAGCTACAATGTTTATGAAGAAACAGCCAGAAAGTATAAATAAAGCCAACATCTATATGGGAAAATAAAATAGTGTTCTGTCAGGCAGTTAATTAATTAAGATATTATATTCTTTTTGTTTGATGGTTATAGTGTTTAATCCTCTTTAAAAGTTATTTATTTGTTGGGCCTTATTTTATTATCCTAAGTAAATATCGAATTCTATTTTTATATTCATAACCTGTATTCTTTTTCATTAAGAGGATGACAAAGTAGTTTAAGCTTAAAAGCTCATGAAAAGTTTATTCTCCATAAAGAGAATGTTAGTTTTCCATTCCAGTTTTGGTCCAGTATCAGCCTCAACAGCAATTCCAAATATCCCGTATTTTTCTAATGACAAATGCCTGAACTTTACTCTCTGATACTAAAGAAATAAAAACCAATGGCTTTGTAGGACCTAGGATTTATACCAAATCTGAAGGTTATAAAGCATGGATACATGGGCATTCATTTCCAAGTACCACTGTCAGAAGGAATCATTTTAAACGCTTTTAGAGAGCACAGCTAAACAGAGTGGCTAATTGTGTGGACTCAACAGCCACACTTTCTGGGTTTAAATCAGAACTCCGCTGTTATTTAGCTTGGAAAACTACTTTCTCTGTGCCTTAATATCCTCATTTGTAACCAATGAGGATAGTACCTAACGTATCAGTTGTTATGAAGGCTAAATTTAATATACATAAGCACTGAGTTAATACCTAGTATATATGGGTGCTCATTAACATTAAACTATTGAATCCATTCATCATTACTCTCAAGTTTCAAATGTTAGCAAGAGGAAACTTGATTAGTGTGATGAACAACTAGCTCTCTGACCAGGTTATGGCTTCACTTTGATTGATATGTTCTCAGACTGGATAAAATGAAATAGGGAATATTTCCTAAAGAAAAGGTAGAGGATTCTTTGAAAAGTAGAGATGCTTTTAAAATTCATGGTTTCCCCATCTGTCAGAGCACCTGTACGATATTGTTATACCTAGTTGTTTGCTTGCCTTTACCCCTTCACTAGACCCTAAGATCCTTGAGAACTTGGTTAGTGTTTTATTTGTATGTAGGTCTATCATAAAATCTGGCATGTAGGTGTTCAGTAGATACGTTTTTAGATGAAAGAATGAATGAATGGGCCAACATAGGAATTTACTTGTAGATCCAGAATGCTGTTGTCAGTGGGTTTTAGCAATTCTCGATTTTTAATCATGAAGACTTTTATTGTCACCAAGTTTGAAATTTCTCCCCCTGCTGGTTTTGCTTGACTCAAAAGTCTTTGATGTTCAACACTGTAAGGAACAAAGCTGACTTTTTAAGTAATGGGGAAAAACAGAGAAGTGGAGAGTTTTGGAGTGGTTCAGGGAAAGAGAAAGGATCTGAGGACATTGAAAGTGCTGACAAGAGATTGGCGAAGTAATAGAGCATGGAGGTCTAAATTAGTAAGAAAGTTCTGGAGAACATTGCTCATTTAAGTTAATTGCAAATGATATTATATAGTCACACACTATGTTATTGTTTGAGTTCAGAACATTATCTAAAGGTAAAAATGATGACAAAAATGAGTGTATTCGGGCGCCTGGGTGGCTCAGTTGGTTAAGCATGCGACCTCGACTCAGGTCATGATCTCACGGTCTATAGGTCTGTGCCCCACGTTGGGCTCTGTGCTGACAGCTAGCTCAGAGCCTGGAGCCTGCTTCAGATTCTGTGTCTCCCCCTCTCTCTGTCCCTCCCCTGCTCACACTCTGTCTCTCTCTCAAAAATAAATAAACATATTTTTTTAAAAAAACGAGTGTATTAATATCCAAATGTTTTATTCCATTTAAGATTTACTTTTCAAGACCTGTTTATAGTGTTTGCCATGGTTCAAATAAAATAAGGATCAGATGAGTGATGAACTTCCACCAGTTGGTAGAAGGCCAGGGCACGCAGGTGGTTGTGGGCATGAGCAGGGCTCAGTCGCTGCAGCGCCTCCATTGACGATCTCCTGCAGCACAAAAAGGTTCAGCACCCCCTTGGGTGCCCCCACACAGAACTGGTGCACGTAGTTCACTCTTTGCTGCCAGCCCCAGCAATCATTTGACATCATCAGTGTAGCGGGGAGCGGGAGAAGTTGTTGGGGTGATCGTTGTGTGCCCGGCGACCCAGCATCTCCAGTGCCAGCATTCCAACACGGTAGGCAGTGTGCAGGTGGTGTAGGCTGTGTGGGTTGACAGGCTGACTGTGGGTCTCCTCCTCGGGTGGTGGAAACCCCCAGCTCACCAGAGGGCTGGGCTGTGTAGTCAGAGCAGACAACGCGGCACCCTGGATGGCTGGAAACATGGATGCTGGATGGACACTGCTCAAGGCCACACTGGTGGGCAGTGAGGGCCCTGGCTCTGCGTGGTAGGGATGTACTGTGATGGCTGTCATGGCAGGAACGGGGAAAGAATGGGTTTATGAACTTGCTCATCACTGATAATTAAGAAAAAGAATAATTTTAGGACCTTTCATGGACTAAGTTCTCAACGGGTACTTTTGACTTGAATACAGTAATTAGGGTTATGTCTTTCAATGACTGCAGAAGCTGTAAAGATATAATCCCTGTCGAGGTGGGTTTTTTCTTTTTTCTTTTTTTTTTTTTGCATCTTTTTCTCAATAACTGCCCCTTTTGTCCAATAAAATAGTTGGTGAGTGAAATGGGAATATAAGAACCATTGTTTCTCTTCAGAGTCCCTAATTAGCCACTACCAAAACACTCTTTAACAACCGAGGTAAAAATAACAGTTTCTGTAAAACTGCAGGAGGGAATCAGAGAATTCTAGGGCATAAGAACAATGAGCAGTAAATGCTGCTGTCAGCTTTCCAAAAAATATGTTATTTTATTAACTAAAGGTTAACTCAAAAAAAGGAGGTAAAAATGATTATGGAGCTTAGCCCGTTCATCATTTTAACCACCTTAAATAATATAGAATAGTATGAACTACAAATATTTTACAATACCTGAGTCCTATTTATTTATTTTTTAAAAAATATTTATTTTTGAGGAGGGGAGAGAGAGGGGGAGAGAGAGAGAGAGAGAGAGAGCGAGAGAGCACAAGAACACGAGCAGGGAAGGGGCAGAGAGAGAGAGAGGCAGACACAGAATCTTAAGCAGGCTTCAGGCTCTGAGCTATCAGCATAGAGCCTGACATGGGACTCAAACTCACAAACCATGAGATCATGACCTGAGCCGAAGTTAGACACCTAACTGACTGAGCCACCCAGGCACCCCTGTTTATATATGCTATTTTAAAATTTGATAGATGATTGATGAGATAGGAGCTCTTGTTAGGAACAAGAGATGATGTTATCTACTGTGTGCAATATTTATGTGCATATATGTTGTTGGTAAGAAAGGTTGTGATGTAAAGGGAGACAATCTCCTCAAGGAATTTACTATCTGTTATGGAGAAATAAGATGTCTGTGGTATTATATTTATTTTGAGATAAGCTCACAAAATGATTTGAAAAAAAGTCACAGGTTAAATAAAAGAAAGGCAATATCTTATCATGTGGCTAAAAGTAGAATAGAACTTAAAGCATATAGTAGTATGCACGAAAAATTTTCATGCACATAGTTGTTTAACATTTTTATTTTAAGTGTATCTCATCTACTTCCTAAATCAAAAGGTATACCAATTAAAAAGAATATCTGCTTTATAACATAAAATGGCTGTACACACATTGCAATGTTTAATGTGCTTGTGTATGAGCCTATTACAATGATTTTAAGTGGATTTCAGTATGTTACTTTGATTGTTTCTACTACCTGTACATTATTATTACATCTTTTTCCTCTTTAACAGAGTCAAAACTTAATGTCTTCTCATTTGGTTGTCTTCAGCAAATCATAAAAGAAATTGCCACGTTCTCTTTTTTAATTTTATTTATCTTTCAATGTTTATTTTTGAAAGAGAAACTGTGC
Organism: Crocuta crocuta; assembly: GCF_008692635.1. Taxonomy (NCBI): domain Eukaryota; kingdom Metazoa; phylum Chordata; class Mammalia; order Carnivora; family Hyaenidae; genus Crocuta; species Crocuta crocuta. The sequence goes on along the minus strand of NW_027530617.1, from coordinate 1,030,736 downwards.
AAGCAGAGGAGGGGCAGAGTGAGGGGGAGACACAGAATCTGAAGCAGGCTCCGGGCTCTGAGCTGTCAGCACAGCACCTGATGTGGGGCTTGAACCCACGGACTGTAAGATCATGACCAGAAGTTGGACACTTAACTGACTGAGCCACCCAGGCGCCAACCCCCCCCCCCCCAACTTTCCCTTTTATCTGACTCCTTTGGTGGGTGGCAAAGATAGTCAATGTCTAAGCAGGTGGGCTGAGGTTTTTTGGGAAAATTACTTAAAACAGTATAAAGTTAGTTGAATTATCTGTATGATGAAATTAGAAGTCAAATGATATTATGGATTTACATATTTAAAATTACTTGGACAAGTGTACAGGTCCTAGCTATTGGAATATAATGAGGTGTAAAGTATGGAATGAACCTTTGTGACAAGCACTTGTGTTTGAGATGGTTTTCATTTTACGTATAAAGAAGCAAATGAAAAGAATCAGAATTATTCTAGAATTTCCCTCAAATTACAACAGAATAAAATATACTCTACTATTACCATGTTTGGCTCCCTACTTGCTTATTATAGACCAGTAGTTGCCAATCATTTTATACGAACAAGGGCGAGTCGTTTTCCCAAATCCTAATCTTTTCATACTGCAGTTTGCTTCTGATGAGCTAAGAGACATGAAGGGGTATTTCTAGCCCTATTCAGTACCCTGCTGTGAATCTCCACATTTAAGAGTTGGGGGAGAGGGGGTGGTGAGGAGAAGGGAAAGATGAGGTGGTAGCAGTGAACCTAGAAATTTGCCAGGTTCAGAGGCTGTAAATTCATGTGAATCGTCTGATAAATGGCCCTCCTTCAAAACTGCTCAGCAGGTCTTTCCTCTCAAAGGTTAAAACTGTAGGCTATTGTTTGGTAGTGTAAATAATGGTTGCATTAAAAGCATATGAAGCATGAGACTAAAAATAAAACATGTCAAATTGAAATTCCAAAAGCAGGAAAAAAAATAAAACAAATCTGGTTTAGAAGGAGTACACACACACACACACACACACACACACACACATTTTTCATCTACATAATTTCATAACATCAGCAGAACGTTGCCCCTGAGCGTAAAAGTAAACCTGATCGCATTTTTCCACAGTGACATCATCTCTTCCACTTATAGGCTCACATCCTGCATTTAACCGCATGCAGGCACATGGGCAAGGGGTGTAACTGGGGAACTGTTTTTCTGATATTTGATCGCACTGACTGTGGCCACTGCTGTTTCAAAGCACTGTGGATATAGAATACTATGTCAGGAAAAGTCACTCTCGCCATATGGAAAAGAGAAAATTAATTAGTTTAAAATGAGCTGTTACTAACTGCTTTGGAGGAATTCTGGTCATTTGAACGAATCAGTAAGGAATATGCATGCCCTTTCTTAAAGCAGACCATTTACAGGGTTTATAACAAGAATGTTTTTTAAGGGGCTGTAAATTCGAGGAAAAATGTTCCTTTTTAATTTGAAAATGTCTGAGGATTGCTAGATGATTTAAAATGTAAGTCCTCACCATATGTGTGTGTGTGGTCCAAGGTATGTGGTACTGGTGCATTACAGAGTAATGGCATAATGTTTTTTAGATGAGGTAATTGAGTTTCTAGTATGTAGAGCTCCCCAACTGTATCTTTCACATTTAGGGCTACATGAATACCTGCTATTGTTTTGCTTAGCAGTTTGAAAATGCATTACATATCATGCATGAAGCTGTCCCGTATGTGGTTTGTGTTTATATTGCTCTGCTGGTCATGTCTGATTTCACACAGTGTAGGCTGTTTGTCTAATGGATGCTTCCTATAAGAAACCATAATGCAGCAATTCCTGTATCTTGAAGCCGAAATTAAAATAGAAACAAAACAAAGAACTTAGTTCTATCAATAATTGTTAAAAAGAAAGAAACCTTTGAAATAAAAAAAGGAAGAAAGGAATCTTTTTTTTTAAGGTTTATTTATTTTGGGGAGGGTTGTGGGGGGCATGGGGCAGAGAGAGAAGGAGATACAGAAGGCAAAGCAGGCTCCAGGCTTTGAGCTGTCAGCATAGAGTCCAATGCGGGGCTCCAACTCAATAACCACAAGATCATGACCTGAGCCAAAGTCTGAAGCTTAACCGACTGAGCCACCCAGGTGCCCCAAGAAAGGAATCTTAAGGTAGGAATAAGCTGACTAAATTCTGAATAAGTTTAGGAGTCTCTTGAGAGGCAGTGTTGTATTAGGTGTTGTGAAGGCCAGTAAGTCCCCGACTCTGCTTTCTAGAGCAAAAATACAGTTATTTTTGTATCATTGGGTGAGGCCTGCAGATCCTTTTTCATGATGATGCTTTTAAATACATGACATAAAGGATTACAAAACACAAAATAGAGGGAATTGATTTTTTTGAAATACGGTTACTACAATATTAAAAATAAATACTAAAGCACGAGTTAAAAAATAAGCAATGTGTTTGCTTGTTATTATTCATCTGGCATTGGTTTTGAAAATACTGTAGTTTTTAAAAAAATGTATTTCAGTTCTACTGTAGTTAACATACAGTGTTGTATTAGTTTCATGTAATGAAAGAATCATTATATCTTCATATCATTGTGAAGATATAATGATTCAACAATTCCATGTATTACTCAGTGCTCATCATGATAAGTGTACTCTTTAATCCCCTTCGCCTATTTCACCCATTCCCCCCACCCCCTCTGTTAACCATCAGTTTGTTCAAACTAGTTAAGAGTCTTGGTTTTGGTTTGCATCTTTTTTTCCCTTTGTTCATTTATTTTGTTTCTTAAATTCCACCATATGTGTGAAATTATATGGTATTTGTCTTTCTCTGAGCTTATTTTGCTTACCATTATACCTTCTCAATCCATCCATGATGTTGCAAATGGCAAGATTTCATTCCTTTTATGGCTGATTAATAATATTCCATTGATAATACTCCATTGTAGATATATAACACATCTTTTCATCCATTTATCTATCAGTGGCCATTTAGGCTGCTTCCATAATTTGGGTATTGTAAATAATGCTGCAATAAACACAGGGATTCATATATTTTTTCAAATTACTACTTGTGTATTCTTTGTACCTAGTAGTGCAATTACTGGATCTTAGGGGAGTTCTATTTTTAACTTTTTGAGGAAACTCCTTACTGTTCCACTTTGGCTATACCAGTTTGCATTCCCAAACAGTTCACAAGGGTTCCTTTTTTCCCACATCCTTGACAACATTTATTGTTTCTTGTGATTTTGAATTGGCAGTGAAAATCACTTGATCAGAGGGGTACTCCTATTTTTAATGTTTTGAGGAACCTCCATTCTATGTTCCACAGTGGTTACACCAGTTTGCATTCCCAGCAACAGTGAACAAGGGTTCTGAAAAGCACTGTAGCTTTAAAGTATAAGAGAAAGTAAACTTAATATTTCAGATACATTCTAGATATTACATTCATAATACAAGAATATTGAAAATCAGAGGAGAGGAGCGCCCCTGTGGTTCAGTCAGTTGAGTGTCTGACTCTTAATTTCAGTTTAGGTCATGATCTTATGGTCATGGGATTGAGCCCCCCATTGGGCTCTGCACTGAGTGTGGAGCCTAAGATTCTCTCTCTCCCTCTGCCTCTCTCCCCCACTCATGCTCTCTCTCTCCCAATAAAACAAAAATTAGAGGAGAGTAAAAATAAAGATAATTTGCTCATCTCTAGTTCATGGTCTTCCCAGACCAAGAACTTATTCTGGATGATCACAATCTAGTGAAAAATAGTGTTACAGACGTACAAAACTAAGAATAAACAGATATTAAACAAGTGCAGTGGGAAGATTAAGACAGGAGAGATTAATCTCTATATTTTTATGTATATAATAAATGCATGTGTAAATGTATAAAAATATATGTGTATAAATTATATATATTGAAAATCATAAAAGAGGAATCAGCCCATATTCTGTTCCATGTTATCATATTTGTTATGTTTAAATATTGTTTAAAGTTTGAGAAGTAGCTATCTGATTTTATTTTCAGAATGACTGAATGCCATGAGATATGATAATAAAATAAGCTTTTACTAAGTACTTATTCTTTGTCAGAGTAAACTTTTAACATAGATTATATCATCAAATAACTTAAAACTTAAATCGTATCATGCTATTTCTTAGCTCAAAATTCTCTAATGGCATCCTGACTTACTTCAACTAAAAGCTAAATCTTTATGATTACATTCAAGGCCTTGCATACTCCATTTCCCAGCTAACTATCTAATCTCATTTCATGTGACTTTCCTCATACTCTGCTTTGCTGCAGTCATAATGACCTCCTTGGTCTTTGAACCCAACAAACAGGTCCCAACTACCACAGGGCCTTTGCAAGTACTTTTCTATCTTCTCAGAATATTTTTTCCTTAGATATGTCTATGACCTGCTCCTCACTCCCTTTAGGTTCAAATGTTGTCTTTTGGCTGATACCTTCTCTGCCTTCCCTATATAAAGTCTTTGACAGATGATCTAGAATTTCCAATTGATAGCTATGTTGTGCTGTATTCAAGATACTGATAAAAAGAAGTGTAAAACTTTCCCCTCTCAAAGGACTCAGACTCTAGTTAAGTTAATAAAATATGAACATATAAGAATATAGATATCAATAAATATTTAATAAATGACGTATACTGGTAGTTTGTATCACCATGCCATCCATTATATTGATGCCATTCAATCAATTATTCAAAAAACATTTATTGAACACCTTAAATATGCTACCTTGTGAGTATCAGGTTGTTAGGAAGAATAACATTAAATGAATAGTTAAGCTAACAGTGAATTACAACTGGGTGATGTGTAAGTTTGGGAAAATCCAAATATATGGTGGCTTTAAGAGGGTAAACTTAGTCTTGTAGAAAGAACTTTTATATTATTCTGAAGGAGGAATGAGAATTAGCCAGACAGAAAGGAGACCTAGAATGTTCCAAATACAGAAAATAGCCATGGGAAAGCCCTCAGATGTGGAGGTGCATGATGACTTTAAGGAACTAAAGTAAAGCAAATGTTTGGATACACACACATAATACCAATGTCCAGAAAGAGACCAGAGCCAAATCTGTTGGATGTTGGCCTCTCTGTTAAGAATAACAAATAAGCTTCCGACTTCGGCTCAGGTCATGATCTCACTGTTCATGGGTCCAAACCCTGCATCAGGCTCTGTGCCCTGCTCATGGGAGAAATAATGACCATTAGTCTGAGGTGCTAGCAGAGGTACTTGAAAGAAGCACATGGTTTTGAGATCTATTGAAATTTTGTGGGGTAGGGATGGAAAATATTTCTCTTCTTCCTTTCTATGTTCTTTGGCTAGTCTAATAATTAAACTGACCTAACACAGATTAACAAGTGAAAAACAAATTTAATTTCATTTCTTTGGGAGTCCCATAAGAATATATGACCCAAAGAAGTGACCAAAGCAGGAAGCTTTTATAGCTTATAAGCAAAGAAGCAATATATGTGTGAAGAATTGACAAGACAAAGGGGTTTGGATTTGGGGTAGTAAATTGGTGAAAAGAAGCATCAAGTTTGTTTATGTAGACTTCTTGGTCCTAAATTCCCATTCTCTGGTGATAAGAATGCTATCTGCCATTTTGGTACCTTTCACATGTTAGATTTATCTCCTACTTCCTGAGAGACCAAGTAAAGTCAGAGTGCCCTTCTTGTTCTGGCTGTCTCTCAAGTACCTCAAATTCAAAATAATATGCCAAAGTGGCATTTTTGAGGTGGTTTATCTGTCTCCCTTGAGTTGGCTTGGTGGGATTTGGTGATGAATTGGATAGGAAAGGTGAGGGAGATTGGTCTGGGGTTTCATATGTGAAGAAATGGATGTGAAGAAAGGCAGGGGAAGAATAGGTTTGGGGAAAAATCATGGGTATCTATGCCATATACCCCCCATGGGTGCCCAAGAGTTATGAGCCTTGTGGGCTCCCTCTCATACCACTTCTTACTTTCTGCCCAAGAAAACATATAAGCAAATGAGTTGCCAAACTTAGTTGGGCAAAGAGGTAAGGGAAGGACAGAGAGAACCATTATGTGTCAGGGCTGGGTGGTGGGAGGGAGCTCCGGGAGCATGTAAGAGTGGGAATAGAGGCTGGTGAACCGGTAGGGAGCATTGAGAGGTCCTCAGGCTAGGTCTGCAAGTAGGAGTGGGGCTGAAACAGTGGAACCTGTGTTAATTTTTTTTTTAAATGTTTATTTTTGAGAGAGAGAGAGAGAGAGACAGAGCATGAATGGGAGAGGGGCAGAGAGAGAGAGAGAGGGAGACACAGAATCCAAAGCAGGCTCCAGGCTCTGAGCTAGCTGTCAGCACAGAGCCCGACACGGGACTTGAACCCACGAATTGTGAGATCATGACCTGAGCCGAAGTCAGACGTTTAACTGACTGAGCCACCCAGGGGCCGCCAGTGGAACCTGTATTAGAAGGAGTTTGCTTTATCCTAAAAGCCCTAGGAAGCTAAATTTGCTTTTTGAAAAGTCTACTCTAATTAGAGTATGGAGAACAGATATGAATGCATAGCATAATAATGAAAAGAAATTAGAAAATGGATAAAAACAAATTGTAATTAAATCTCCATACAAATGTAGAGCATCTGCTTTAAATTTTTTCCCCTAAATACATATGGGCTTGTTACAGTAATTACAGATGTGACAATGGAACTATTTTTCAGCTCTTCTCAGGACATTCTTCTTAAAAAGGACTGAAAGTAGACACGTATTTGAAAAAAAATAATAATAACATTAATCAAAGATAAGCGATGGTCTTAGATTGGTATTAGGCACTTTCCAAAACATCTTATTTAATTCTTAAAACATGTTACAAATGATAGATCTAAAGTTCCAAAAGTTAAATTAAGTAACTTCTTGACGACTAAGCCTTATTGCTGGTGAGTTGTAGTTTCAAGGCTTAAGCCTTTCCTCTTTGATTTTCTAAAAGTTTAACATTCCCATCTTTCAAATTTACTGAAAGTCTAGGAAGCTATCCTGGTTGGTGAACACTTGTAGTGTGCCTAGAATCTGCAGTGCAGTGAAGTTATGGAAACAAAATGAGAAAGAGAGAGAGTCTTTGCTCCAAAAGGATTTGTAAGTATGTTAGCCACTAAAAGAAATTGGGTTTTCTGGAATCCATCGAGGAAACAATCTTTGGACTTCTGATAATGCTTTTCATGTTGGATATTTTACAGATGCCCACCTAAAAGTAGTGTTAACCAAAATATTAGCATCAGTGACTCTGTGAACTCAAAATTTGCTGCCAATAATTATAAATTATTATGTCTTAAAATGTACAAAATGTTTGTTGGAAAGGAAAAATTCAAGACGATGAGGGAGCTCCAGGTAAGCTGAGGGCAAAGTACAGGCTAATAACCACTCCCGCCTCCCACGTGGGACATGTATGGATATTCCTTGGACACTCCAGGCTATCCAAAATCAGGAAAGGAAAAAAAAAACCCCACAAATAGTTAAACTGATAAGAATCTCCACCAGTTAATTAGAAAAAGGCAATCTCATTATAGCCTAAAGTCCAGGAACTCCCTAGGATCTTTAATGCTTTGCTAGAGGGAAAAACAACCTCAGCTTGACAATTGCTAGGCCTCCAGTAAGTCTTTAGCATATGAAAGTTTCTTTGGAAACCATTTCTCCNGTCTGAGGCTTTTTAAAATCCCCTTTTTGCACCAAAGACATCTTTAAGAATTCTTTTTTGGCCATTGGCTCCAAACTCCACAACCCCCGCCCCCCAACACCCTAAAACTTCATCACAAGACAGATTTTAAAAGAATTTTCTTGCTCTTGTTTCTTTAATGTAATTCCTTAATTTTAGAAGGGACACACAAAACTAACATACATTCTCAAGAACATGTTTAAAACTATCATCAATTTGTTTGAGCTCCTGTAATTAATTAATAATTAAGAGATCTGAAGGACTGCTGTGCCTGGTATCCAACAGCCTTTCTTTCTCTGTGAAATGTTCCCTGTTCACAGAGTAAGTTTCTCTTCTTCCCACTGAAGCCTGACTCTTGAAGTCTTGGTACTCCAGCTGTGAAGATGCAAGTGGCAGAAAAAAAAGAAATCACTTGTTTTTAACTTCCATAGAATTATCTACATTTTTTTCTTCAGTCCTTCAAGTCACTCTTGACAACAAATGACATCATTATTTTCCCAAAGGATACATATAGTTGGGTTACTTCTTAGTTTATATGTTAAAATCTTTTCATTACTCCCTAGTAGGAACAGGGAGATTATAAGCAGACAACCACATGGATCTGTTTATAGGTTCAGTTGTTCAGGGTCAAGGAGTTTTCACATCAAAATATCTGGATTTCCAAATTCTTCTAAAAGGTTGAAATGTGTAACAACATTGAGACTGTATTTTTTATGATAATGCATTACAATTAAATAAATATGTTGGACGTGGCATGAGCTCTTCAGTTTTCCACAATCCCCACCGCTCCTTATTGTCCCCTGGAACAAGCTGCTTCATTCTTTTATTCGATCTGCCTGGCCACTTCTGGGCCTTTGAGATCGTAATTATTGAAATTATAATATTGGCAATTCTTGTAAGGTGTAAAATACCCTTTGTGACTCTAGCCCTGTTGACTTTTCTGGTCTCATTTTCTTTTCTACACGTATTCTGCGCCCATCCATAACACCCGTGCTTGTCCAGGCTTTGTCAGATGTTTCACTTTCTGGAATGTACTGTCCTTTTATATGCCTGTGAAGCACTTGAGATCCTTCAACTGTGTAAATTACTGCTCCTTTGTAAGGCCTTCCTATCATGATGTTCAGTCAGCTCCTCCTCATTCAGGTTAAATGCACAGGCTGAAATTTCCCAAAGAGCTAAATTTTAACTTCTATTTAAATTCTTAAACTTCTATTATATTTCTTGTCATACGAAGTGATGATTCATTTACTTATTTATTTATTTTTAATATTTTTTAAATGTTTATTTTTGAGAGAGAGAGAAAGAGTGAGCAGAGGAGGGGCAGAGAGAGAGAGGGAAGGAGACACAGAATCTGAGGCAGGCTCCAGACTCAGCTGTCAGCACAGAGACAAATGCTGGGCTTGAACTAATGAACAGGGAGATCATGACCTGAGCTGAAGCTGGATGCTTAACCAACTGGCCACCCAGGTGCTACTAGAAATGATGATATTAAAGTCTTTTTATCGAAGTCACTGAGAGTCTCTGGAAAGGAACTTTGGCTTTATCTTTTTTGTATTTCAGTCTGCAGCACCAACTATTACAACTGATATGGAGCTGTGATTTAATAATGGTTGGTTGTGCTGATTCAGATTAAATTATTATTATTTTTTAAAATGTTTTTAATATTTTATTTTAAATTTGAGGGAGAGAGAGAGAGAGAGAGAGACCAAGTGCAAGCGGGAAGGGGCAGAGAGAGAGGGAGAGAGAATCTGAAGCAGGCTCCAGGGTCTAAGCTATAAGCAAAGAGTCTGAAAACAGGACTTGAACTCATAGACTGTGAGACCCTGACCTGAGCGGAAGTCAATGCTTAACTAACTGAGTCACCCAGACATCCTGAGAGTAAAATATTTCTATTTATTTATTTATTTTATTATTTTAATTATTTCTATTTAGAATTTTGTGCACCAATTAACTGAATTTTAATGGGTAGGACTAGACTTTTGAAATTTTTAAGAAGCTAATCACCATCTGGTTATATGTAAATAATTAGTTGGGAGAACAGAAGCTTTTCATAGTAGCATAGCATTTATATAATGATTCCCATGTGAGTGTATATGTAAAATTAGGCATAATGTACATAACAATCGAAGGAATGCATTTTTTTTAACAGCATATTTTTTCCTCCTTTGTGAAGCATTTGGTGCTTTTAAACAGCTATCAATAGCATAGTAACATTTTTATATACTTTAATTTTTAGAGCACTTTTAGGTTCATGGCACAATTGAGCAGGAAGTAAAACTGGGTGGTACATTGGTTACAAATAATGAACCTACATTGGCACATCATTATCACTCAAAGGCCATGGTTACAATAGGATTCATTCTTCAGACTGTGTATTCTGTGGGCTTTCATAAATGTGTAACGATGTATATCCACCATTATAGTATCTTACAGACTAGTTTCACACCCCGGGCACCTGGGTGGCCCAGATGGTCAAGTATCTGACTCTTGATTTTGGCTCAGGTCATGATCTTGTGGTTTGTGGGTTCAAGCCCTGCATCAAGCTCTGCACTGACAGTGCAGAGCCTGCCTGGTATTCTCTCTCCCCCTCACCCTGCCCCTCCATTGCTCATGCTTACCCTCTCTTTCTCTCAAAATAAATAAACTTAAAAAAAATTTTTTTTAAAGAACTGTTTTTTTCATGTCCTAAAAATCCCATGTGATGAATCTCATGGTGAATCACCTATGTATCCCTCCCTTTTCCCTATCATTTAATTATTTTACTGTCTCTATCCTTTTATCTTTTGTAGAATGTCATATAATTGGAATCATGCTATATGTAGCCTTTTCACATTGGCTTCTTTCACTTAGTAATATACATTTAGGGCTCTAACATATCTTTTAAAGCTAGATAGCTCATGTCTTTTTTTAATTTTTAAAATGTTTTTATTATTTATTTTTGAGAGAGTAAGAGATAGAGTATGATCAGGGGAGGGGCAGAGAGAGAGGGAGACACAAAATCTGAAGCAGGCTCCCCACTCTGAGCTGTCAGCACAGAGCCTGACGTGGGGCTTGAACCCATAAGCCATCAGATCATGACCTGAGCTGAAGTCAGTTGCTTAATCCACTGAGCCACCCAGGCATCCTCATGGCTCATGTCTTTTTAGTGCTGAATAATATTCCATTGTCTGGATGTATAGCATTTCCATTCAGCTATTGAAAGACAACTTGGTTGCTTCCAAATTGGGGCATTTATGAATAAAGCAAAGCTGTTATAAATATCCACGTGCAGGGTTTTGTGTGGATGTAAGTTTTCAACTCATTTCCATCTTAACTTTTCACTATCCATCTCATCCTTTCAGCCTGAAGTTTGAGAACTAGGCTGAACTTCACTGCCATCATCAGTTTACATTATGCCAAAGACAATTTCAGATGATTCAAAATCATAATATATTTTCTACATTTATTGTTTAAGTGATTTCCTCATGATTTACTGGGTATGCCAGAATTCTGATGTGAGAAACCTTTTTTTAAAAATATTTAAAAAATTTATGTGAATATTTGTATGGCATTACAGCATGAATATTACACCAAATTTTGCTATAAGACCTGTCCTGTCTAGGGTAGAATATATCTGGAGAAGGAAAGGAGAGAAGAGGTCCATTTTGAGTTTAATTCAGTGAGTTCATTGCAACTGTACTAAATCATAGCTCACTCTGTCTGAGGCATAAAGTCCTACTGCAGAATTCCCAGGAGAGCTTGGTGGCACCGGAAAGAAGTTTCTCCTATTTTTCATTTTGATAATTTTGATCTTAAAGAAGACAGTTTCATCCTTTCCAAAGGCCACTTGGTACTTCTATTTACATACCTTGATACTGTGAATGTTCAAATAATTTTTTGAGAGGGCTTCTTCCATGAAATACTAAACTAAAAGCAGTGAAACTAAAAGCAGCAAGGGGATGCAAGTGGAGACATTAATTCCATCATGGAAAGAGTGACTTTATTGCCTGTGTATTTGAACAGTACATTCTATATACCCTTTGGAAGAAGAAAGATATTAGTTCTTGGCAATTCCCACATCTTCTTTTATGTAGTCTTCTGTTTTATATCTGAAATGCCTGCTAGATGCAATCCAACTTTTGTGAAGAATGGATTATTTAACATATTAGTATTAAATTTTCAGTTCTGTGCATGTAGAAGACTAGAGATGCCATTCTCTCCATTCTCTTTTTAGTTTGACAGGGGAGAGAGAATACATATTCTTCATGTTAATGTTACTTGGCCAAAAAATGGGGAAATAAATCAACTGCTGAAATATATTAAATTCCAGGCATTGGTGAGCTATTATAGAGCAGTTAGAAGCATATGGGTATAAAAGATTGAATAATTTGATATAAACTATGTATGAGCTCAATTTTTCATCTTGGAAAATGGAGAAACTATTACCTATCTAATTCAAGGCATCATTTTTTGAGAACTAAATAGAATAATCTATATGAAACTAGGTTTTGTGTGCCTAAGGCATGGTTGACAGACACTCAGTGTTAATCCCTTCTTTTCCCACTCACCATATGATTCAGAAAAAAAAAAAAAAAAGAAATCTGTACTGCTTATAAGTAAGGCACTAAGTAAGATTCTCCTTCTCTAAGTATAGGCTATTATAAGAATTATAAATAGATCTATAAGTACTATAAATAATCATTACTGACCTTTTGAAGCTGTAACACTCATAACCTTCACTAGGACACACAAGTTGAGCTCTGTAGCATGTCAGTGAACTCTTTGTAAGTGACCAATATAATTGTGTGTCTCCTGTAACTGTATCCAGGGTAGCTACTGGTTTTGAGGGTAGTTGAAAGAAATGAAAATGGCATTAGTTCAAAGGAAACTAGTCAAGTGGTCAAATACTGGACTCTCAAACCCCAAATAATGGCTGTCCTTTCCCTATTATGAATGTGCTTATATGATAGCCATAAGCCACATGTGGCTATTTAAATTTAAATGGATTTCCCCAGTCTTATTGAGAGATACTTGACATACATCACTGTGTATATTTAAGGCATGCACTGTGATGGTTTGATTTACATATATTGTGAAGTAAATCCCCTCATAGATTCAGCCAATATCCACCATCTCACATAGATTAAAACAGTAAAATTTACAAATTAGCTCTCTGTGGCACCACAGTTCAAAGTGTTCACTAGCTCCATATCAGTAGTGAGTACTCCAATGGTAGTGGAAATATAGAACATTCTCACCACCAAAGAAAATTCTATTGGAAAACTATTCTAAAGGTGAGGTTCAAGTTTAGGATGAAGATAGAAGTAAATTGTCAATCTTTTTCTGAGTTCTGGTACCCATGACAACAACAAGAAATATTTGTTAAAAAAAAACAAAAACCATGAGGGGCGCCTGGGTGGCTCAGTCCGTTGAGCGTCCGACTTCGGCTCAGGTCATGATCTCACAGTTCGTGGATTTGAGCCCTGTGTTGGGCTCTGTGCTGACAGCTCAGAGCCTGGAGCCTGCTTCCGATTCTGCGTCTCTCTTGCTCTCTGCCCCTCCCCTGCTCACGCTCTGTCTCTCACTCTCTCTCAAAAATAAACATTACATTTAAAAAAAAAAACATGAAAGGCAGAAATCATAGGTAGTTTGGTATATTTTATGTACAGTGACAATAAATAACCTTTATCAAACACTTACTTTTGCACTTGAATTATATTATTTAATTCACACTCGCTTGTAGCCGATCGTGTGCATTGTTTTCTATGTGCATTGAACAGGAGACTGAGGCACAGAAACATTGAGTCATTTGCCCAGATATCATCCCAAGAAGGTGAGATAACTGACTTTGGACTCAAGAACTTGGACTCTCAAGCCCTAGCAGGATAATAGAAAAAAATTAAAAGCTTTAGAAGTAAATTTAAATTCTTTTTATTTCAATCTAACTTGCTTGTTGCCAGAAGGGAATGGGGAGACACTTATGGAGTTGAAACCATTCTTTTGTACGTTAATCATCCAGTTGGTAAGTATTTTGAGGGCCATGAGTACATATCCTGAGCTAATCCCACCGAGAGAAAAAAATATAAACATTAGACTCTTGATATTAGAAAAATTAATGTGCACCCTGTTGACTACCTGCATTTGATCCCAGTGATTGACTGATAGTCACTTCTCATTTTGCTAACACAAAATATTGAATCTCCCTCCATGAAGGCGGGGATACAGTAGCATGACTCTTGCTAGTGAGTTAAGTGAGCCTAAATTTTGACCCAATCTCAGTTCAATGTGGGGGTTATTCTGTACTCATCATTCTATATTCAGTAACTTTCAAAAACAGTTCAAAGGTGTTACTTAAAATTTTCATTTACACATTTCTTAATTTATAGATATAATTTAATGTATAAGGTATACTATGAATTTAATGAATTTTAAAGGCCCTGGAAACGTGTCCTCTGGATAGGTAAAAACTCTAGTACAGTGTTCACTCCTGCCCTACATTGATTACAGTCTAGTTTGAGGAGTCAAGTTTTAACCATTCATCAGTCAGGTTTTGAGGACATAATGAGTAACAACACTGCCAGGAAAAACTTACATAAGTAAATAATTGAAGATGGTCTATAATTTAAATGATGTAGGAGTTGTTTGAAGAGGTGAGCAGTAAAGGGAAAATTAATATGGAAGATATGATGAGCCATGTGGGGAGGTTCCATTTAAAATCTCCAGTTCTTTAGATCAGAAGCACTCCTCTCCATATCTGTGGTCCATTTTCAGCTTTTCAAGTCTACATATCCATGATTACTTATGGCAGTTCTCTGTAATAAAACTCTTCTTCAAGATTTTCTTGGCCAGGAAATAGTTGGATTTTATCCATTCTATTAGTTTTTATTTTGTTTACTGCTATTAAAGTAGAGATCCAGAGCTGGTTTTCCCCTTCTAGGATTTTCATGAAAATCTAGAGAAATTAACAATTAAGAAAATCACAGGGCACACCTAGGTAACTTGGTCAGTTAAGCATCCAACTTCGGCTCAGGTCATGATCTCGTGGTTTGTGAGTTCAAGCCCTGCATCAGGCTCTGTGCTGACAGCTTGGAGCCTGGAGCCTGCTTGGATTCTGTCTTCTCTCTCTGCCCCTATCCTGCTTGTATCCTGTCCCTCTCTGTCTCTCTGTCTCAAAAATGAATAAACATTAAAAAAAAAAAAAAGAAAGAAAGAAAATCACAGACTGGAAGAGATATAATTGCCAAGGTGTGCAGAACTTTATAAATGCTTTGGTGTAAAATATGTCAAAAATACTTTTAAGTTCAAAGGGATTGAGTGCTGATATTATTAAATCATTTGTTCTGTAATTCAAATGAAATCAGACTTCTGCCCTAGGACTGTTAATTGTAAATGACACAGTAACCCTGGAAAGACCTTTGATTTGGGGGTGGTATTCAACCAGGAAGAATATTAGATCCTACCAGCATGCTACTGTTCTTACTGAATACACAGAGATCCTTATTCCTACTTATGTGTGATGACCTTTATAGGTACTGTGTGTGAAGGCTCAATTAGCCATTTGGACTAATGAGGATGACTTTTTCAAATTTTACCAAATAAAATATTTCATCTGGATGAAGATTGGAAGTTTCCTAAGTCTTCAGGTGACACAGAAGCACTAGATGTGATAACTCCAGAACAGAAACAAATACCCTATAAATCACTTGAATAACACCTTGTTAGATAGCTGTTTCTATTGAATTCCTTGCACTGGGGATTCCCAAGTTATGGAATATCAATAACCAGCTTTCATTTTATCTGGCCTAAAATAACTTTCATGTCTTCAAATATGAATGAATTTTAAATAAATACTTACACTCAAGTATATGCTATGTAAATGACTTTGTAAGGACACAGGCTTATAAGGGAAAATTGCTATTTTCATTTCTGTGCCCAGTGCTTGTCCTTGTAAGTTCTTAAAGAGGAGGCTGAATGATATCTGAGGGCTTGTTTCTTGTGGGTATTCTCTCAAAATATGTCCCTTGATAGATTAAATGTCAAATCAATCTCTAGCTTCTTGAGTGCCACATGGATATTGTATTCCTTTCCGCTATACAAGTCATGAGCTGTATGTCCTTAATGTGCCCTTAACTGTGTCAAACAGTTTCTAATTTCGAGGTTATACTTCCTATATAAAAACACATTCCTAGGTTGTAAATGGTTTTACACGTTATTTCTTTCCCCACCCAGGGATAGAGGTGTTAAATCTTTATGTGGCTCTGTATTTGAATCTGTTGATGTTCTTTCTTTAAAGATGATCTTTGCCTTAGTCACATCATAAAAAAGCTTTATAGTCACCTCTTAGAGGTTTTTTTTCCCCCCAGCAAATCCTCTTTTATGTTTGGCTGACACAACTTACTGATTTTGGTTATTTAATCTGAAAATATTGATAAAATAGTTAGTCATTTAAAATCCTCCTACTTAGTTTGGAAATATGTAATTAAGTAAATGAAACTATGCATCAATCACCTACCTCAAGAGTAATTACCATTTTATCAATTTAATTATCAAATTATCAATTTGATGCATGTCATTCTTTAATTTTCCCTACACTAGCATTATTTAAATTAGTGTGATATTCATATTTATCATACAACATAATTATATGCAATTTA
Source organism: Crocuta crocuta (assembly GCF_008692635.1). NCBI lineage: Eukaryota > Metazoa > Chordata > Mammalia > Carnivora > Hyaenidae > Crocuta > Crocuta crocuta. The sequence continues at coordinate 1,014,411 of NW_027530617.1, read as the reverse complement.
ACCTTATATATAACCATCTGTATCTCTCTATACGTAGTGTATATATATATATATACACACACACACATACACATGATCACAAAATGAATACTTTAGGTATGTGGCTATAAAATCTTTGGTCATGAAGAACTCTAGTATGATGTTAGCAGGACTTCACCAATTTACTAAGGCCGCTATCTCATTTTTTATAGCCATTCTTGCAAATGAACCCAACAATCAACAACATTTGCTTCTATTTATTGGGTCATAGTGAATGGAGGACACAGTTATTTATGAGTTGAAATCACAAAGTGAATGTCTCTCCGTGTAGCAAAGCTCTGTGTGGCTGTCACTAACCAAATGCATTGCTCAGTCTTTCCCGTCACATAGAATTACATTCTGTGACTTCCTGGAATGCCATGGAAACTGGTTATGTTCTATTAAAGAAAAAAAGCCCACACAGTTCTTTATAACACTTGGTATGGTGCTAGTGGAGATTTCCTGGCTAAAATGTTATGCCAGACTGCTAATAAAAAAAGTCTGTCCAGGTTCATACCCACCCTTTATCTTAAGTATTTTCTTATTCCAGAAGAATGTCAATATGCTTCGGGGTCAGATAGCAGAAATCCAACCAGAATTGTTTTTATATTATAATGTAAAGTATTAATAATATAATGTATTGATATGTGTGTATGCACTTAAGAGTGCAGGTTTGTGTTATACATTATCTATCTTTATATAGTATATTTGTGTTTCATTCTTTCACGATGGAATACATTTATAAATAATTTGTGGCAAATAATGATAAGAGTACTTGGATAAAAGATAAAAACAAACAAACAAACAAAAAACAGTTAATACAAGAGAAATGGAAGAGGTAATCTGAGCCAGGGAAGGGACTTCTGTGTATTTCTGCTAGATAGTAGAAAAGGCAAGGATTTGTTTATATGCACACATTTTTATAATTTCTTTCTTTTTCAATTTTATTTATTTTGAGAGAGAAAGAGTGAGTGGAGGAGAGGGGTAGAGGGAGAGGGAGAGATCTCTGAATGCCAAGAAGGCCCTGCACTGTCAGTGTGGAGCCGAAACATGAGATCATGCTTTAGTTGAAATCAAGAGTAGGATGCTTAACCAACTGAGTCACCCAGGCGCCCTTGTAGTTTCTTAATAACAACTAAGTTTCATGTACATTTCCCTTTCTTTTCCATAGCGCTTCACTAACCTATTTATTGATATGAGGTTATTCGAAAATGTTTTATTTAAAACACAAATGTTTACTTAATGTGCTGTTGTGATGACTTTGCCAGACATTCCACCCGAGTGAGATTTTTTTGTTTTTGTTTTTCAGAATCTGCCTTTGAAGAAGATTCCATGCAAAGCCTCTGCACCCTCAGGCTCCTTTTTTGCCAGAGACAACACAGCAAATTTCTTATCCTGGTGCCGAGATTTAGGGGTCGATGAAACATGTCTATTTGAATCGGAAGGCTTGGGTATGTATTTCTTTCAGAATTTTAGCTGATAAGATTATTACGTATCTTTGTCATAACAAAGACTTTGTATAGCTATCAAAACTTATTTGTGTGGTGTCGCTTCACAGATTGTTAATTGAAAAACTTCATGGTTTGTTGTAAACTTGAAGGTTTGCTGTAAACTTGACTCTTTGAAGGTAGAAAAAAATGCATGCCCTTTTGTTGTTGGTCACTTTATGCATGAAAAGATAGGAGTATGAATAATGCCATTCTTTCCAGGCTAAAATGAAGTATATGCCATACAAAACTGAGGATATTTGGAAAGTGTAGGCTTCAGTTTTACCACCAGACTCGAACCTGGACTAGAATGGCAGCCATATATGCTCCACTCATAAGGGCACTATTGTCTTTCACCTCTACAAAAGGATGAAACAGCATTTCCTATAAACTCTATCTTTGTTGAAATGGAAGTTTATTTATTTATCTATTTTTAGTGAGTTAAAAATCAGGCAAGCCAGCAGGAGATTGGGATAATTGAAGACGATGATATAAAAGATACTTTAGTGTCCAAACCTACCCAGATAATTGGGGGATTTTCGACTTGTTTTGCTTTATAATTGAATTTGGGCAAATCCACTTCCACACCAGAGAGCAAGCTTTTGTATTTCCTTGGGAGGAAACATACATTGAATGGTTCAGTGTTTTTAAATTTTTTTTTATGTTTATTTATTTTTGAGAGACAGAGAGACAGAGCAAGAGAGGGGGAGGGGCAGAGAGAGAGAGACACAGGATCCGAAGCAGGTTCCAGGCTCTGAGCTGCCAGCACAGAGCCTGATGTGGGGCTCAAACTCACAGACCGCGAGATTATGACCTGAGCCAAAGTTGGATGCTTGACTGACTGAGCCACCCAGGAGCCCCTGAATGGTTCAATGTTTTCATATCACTTAATAGCTACTGTTAAATGTTCAACCCTCCTGTATCAGCTCTCCCCAGTATAGCTCTCATATGGAAAGTATCGACATTAAAGTCCCATTATAATGAAATAGGACTGAGGGAAGAATGGAGACATCTGTGGGGGAAGGAGGGGAGCTTTGGTTCTTTTGCCTGAGGCTTTAAAAAATCAATTCACAAAATCACATAGTACCAAATATTAGCATCAAAGTAAGCAAAGCATCCTTTAGAGAGAACAGGTATACAAATTGCCTTCCAAACAGTGAGAATACCCCTTTGCCCCAAGGCCTCGCAAAACAGCATTTCCCTGCTGAACCTAGGAAAATTGATGGTTCACAGCTCAAGTCGTACTCATTTTATATGCTTATGGAAATCTGTGTTTGTACTAAGAGGAGGGAAGATGATGTGGAAAAGATCGCCATCAAAGTTCTGAGAATTCTCTCAGCAGAGAAGAAAATTATGTGAATTTAGATCAGGAGAACATTTTATACCTGAAAGAAAAAATAAACTAGAAGAATTGTACAATAGCTTACTGTACACAACATGTGCTCCTTGAATAATCATTATATAAATGGGCTTTGACTGCTCTTAGTAATTCCTCACATTAAAGTAAACCAAACTTGGTGGAAGACGTGTGCATGTATATAGCTCTACTTCAGTCCGCTGGTAGTTTTACAAATAGATTTTAACTTTCAGGTTTATGGGAAACTATATGAGTGAAGAATTATAGGGAAGGAACGTGGTGGAATTGTCTGCAAAAAAAAAAAAACCTTTTGAAAGATCAAATGAATGAATGAATGATAAATTTAAAAATTCAGGTCTTAGTCCCACGGAGTATATACTCTTCCTGTGTGGACAAATACCATCACGACTTAAAATTCAGCAGTGCCCTTCAGTTATGAAAGGAACTACCACATGGGGAAACTGCTCTATTATTTGTGAATTGGTTTATTGTGCTGGTTTTCGTTTAAGAAACGTCTTTTTCAGTGACTACCATAGGCCAAGTGGGGGACGAGGAGCTGCGAATGGGAGTGTGAACTTGTCTTAGTTTTCTCCCTGCCTCTGAGTTCTTTTGTTAATTGAAATAATAAAACTTTCAGTTGGAAGCCAAGAAGCTTGGATGGCTTTTTCAAACCCCATTCAGATCATAAGTAATACATTTTATCTTGAAGCAATAAAGCCTAAAGCAACTGTATAATAAAGGTCCTGATATATAAATACATACTCCACAGCATATAAAATTATGTCAAGATGAATTTTGCAATGACCTAGTTCTTCGCTTTGCTTGAAAAAACAAAACAAAACCCTGACTTTATAAAAAGAAAATCCAAGATAATTTATGCATAATAGCTACTGAGTATTCTATTTAAACATCTTTCATTTTGAATATCTTCTATATTATAACTTAGCTTATGACTTGCAATTAAAATGTATTTTTATATCCAAGGAAGTTTGATGACACCAAGGTTTTGAGTAGTTTCTAATCTCAGCACCGAACTAACTCAGCTCCTTGGGCTTTCTGGTTTGTTTCTCAATGAAAAGACAAATTTGAAATTTCTGTTGGTCAGAATAGGACATGAGGTGAGGTATAATAGATCCTGCGGAGACAGAAGGGAGCCAATATTATAGCATTGACTTTAGGATTATTCGGAGAAAGGAAACAGCTGTGCCCATAGATGTTAATGATAATCAAGAGAAGGACAATGAGAAATTCCATTTCCCCAAGTGGAAGCCTTTCTTCATAGATTTTTCTTATTATTCACTGTGGGTAAGGAAGTGATTGAGTCACTGCTGATGGCCTTGGACTCCGTATTGCAGAATTGACTTTCTTGCAACAATAACACTGTGTACTCTGCTTGATGTCTTTTCACACTTCACTTTTGAAAGGGAATTTAGGGCAAGGGTTTTTCTTTTTTCCTACCTCAAGATTTCATTTCAGTGGCACACAAGATGAAGTGCATCCTTTGTGTGCTGGTGTTTTGAACAGCAAATAAATGAAAAGATGCCCTGATGAAGGGGAAAAATCTGTTTGAATGAATGATAAAGTAGATCACTGTACTGAGTGTGTATCAAGAGGCTTCTGTCTTTAGCTGTTCAAAGGTCTTTGCCTGCATAAAGCATTCTTATCTTTGTGGCAACTGATATGCTACCCTCTGTTGCAGTGTTTCTTTGTACAGTGATTTGCAAGGGGATCTAGATTCCCAACTCACTCAGTCTGTTCCCTTTCCACAACAGCTAATGACAAGAAATCTCAGTGATGGGGAAGGCATGCCAGAGCTGAACTGGGGTGCATGGATAGCGGCTTATTCCATATGCTCCTCTCATGTTTCTTGTCTTTTTGATTCTTGGCAGATAACTTTTTATGCCACACGATATAATCACATTCAGGGTATATATACTGCAGTTTATCTTCTATGAAATTCTTGATAATTCTTCCTCTGTGAAATGTCAACTCTCAGATCATAAATTCACTCTATCCTAAGTAGTGTTTCAGAAATGAGGCAATAGAAAAATGGCTCAAAGTCATGAACAGCCTCGTCATAGAAGACATAAAAAATCTAATACAGATACAAAACTATTGGAGATCTTAGCAATAAGGTAAATGCAAATAAAAGCTGTGGAAAATTAGCTAAATAGGAGGAAATTATATATTTAGGTTGAATATGTGGAAAATGGGATCTTCTATACATTGCTGAAGAAAAGTGGAAATTGGTATGCTTTTTTAGAGGGCAATTTGGCATTATGGATCAAAGACCTCACAAGTGTTTATGTTCTCTTATCAAATCGTTCTACTTCTAAAAGTTTACCCAAAGGAAACAAATAGAGAGAGGCACCAGAATGTCCACTGAAATGCTTTTTTTTTTTTTTTTAAGATTCTGACCTTGGTTTTTATTCCTCTCTGTTTTTCTCTTTAATCAATTTCCTCAAACAACAGATCTTTTTTTTTAACATTAAAAAATTTTTGATAGTTTATTGTCAAGTTGGGAAGTGCTTTTTATAATAGTAAAATAAAGGGAAATGAACTGAATCTATGGCGCTTAGTGATACCTTAAACAAACTAGTCATAGTAGATACCGATCAAAAATATTCCTGAGACTATTTAAGGATATAGAAAACCTATGATCTGCTGTGAAGATGAGGCCACACATATCTAGTAAATAACCATTAAAATATATTCAGAGTTTGAAAGGAAGATAAACAGAAATCAGGTTATAAATGATATTATTTTCTTCTTAGTTGTCTATTAACAAATGTTAGACAGTAGACAGGGATGGCACATAATCTGAAGCATGAGCAATTAATTTTATTTATATTAAGATATCATTGGAACCAATTTGTGTAGAGAATTTTTTGTTGGCCTAATATTTTACACACTGAGAATTATAAGGGCTGCTTCACATTGTCGAAGTTAAAGTGACATTTCAAGTGATTAGAGAATTTTATACTGCTCTAAGAACAGAGGATGTGGGTCTTTGGGGGCTCTGTGGGACAGGCTTTAACCTTACAGGTCTACTTATAATGCTCAGCTACAACCCCCACTGTTCAAATTACTCTGACATATAGGTCAGTGACTAGAGGAGATTTGTTTGTTTGTTTTCATATCTCACAATTGGTTTCATTGGATTCTTTAAAAATATTTAGGATTGTGCTTTAGCTTAAAAAGATGAACAGGAATGTTTCCTTGAATTTAATAGTATGTAGTTTATCATTCTAAAGATGAAATACTCCCCCAATAATTTGAAAAGAAATGAACTTTGCTTTTAATGTTGGAGTAAAGGAAAAATGTTTAGATGACTCTAGGTGTGAAAGCATTTCAGTTTTCAGTCTATAAAAGTTAATAGATGTATTCATAATCTCCCTAAGAGTAAATGTAATACTGTTTCAAAGGTTAAATATTTTAACAACCTTTTCTAACACAGTGCTGGATATTTTGATATGGTTCCTTTTTATCATTTTAATTAAGACCAAAAAACTATGATTTACTCTCAGTCTTAAAATATTTAAATTATGAATCCCCAATATTGATGCTCTTATATGAATTTTTCTAAGCTATTTTAAGCAAGAAACTATTTCATTCAATTAGTAATGTTCTTGTGTAGGGGACTTATTATTTGTGATTTACGTTAGTATACTAATTTAGAAATTGTCAACTATAATTATTTTTCTCAGAACCCTGTTTATGTTGCTCAGTTCGTATACATTCTGGTGAGCTGCGAGATGGGTGGGTGAATAAAAAGATGGGGTGGGGAATACTTCAAAAATGCATAACGTTGTGTTTGCTGTAATTGTGTCAATATCATTATGTTATTGGATGATTATAGGATTTGGAAGCCAGTGACTATCCTTCAACTATTTCTCAGAGAAAGAATCTACTCAGCAAGAAAAGGGTTTGCTATCTGTTGTGCTAGCATGCAAATGTGTGTGATTTGTTCTTTATTAATTTTCTGTTTGTGCTTGCTGTGTGCATTGTCTTCTGTTGATGCATGTCCTTGATGAGTAGTTTCACAAAATACTTTCTTTTACTGAACCTTGGTCAAGCACTGATCTATCCACAGTATTGGTTTGATGTTCCTGCAGAAAATTAAAAAGAGGTTACGTGTGGACTTTTCAACATTGTTTTCCATTTTATACTTTAAAATCACCTGTTAACATCAGAAAAGATATCTATGCCTGCCTTCCATTGTTCGATAAATCACCTCTGGTTATTATCTATATTATGGACTCTAAGAGTATTTCCGTGGAAAAAGGCTATATTGCTTTTATTAGTATAAAATAAAATACTCTTTTATTAGGATGACAATTTCAAGCCATCCATTCAGCACTTGGGTTGTTTATATTCAGTTTCTTTCCTAGAGACAATCATTTTAGACTTCTGTGTTTTTTTTTATTTAATTGATTAGCATCTCAGTTCACTTGTTTTACTTTTGAACTCAGATATTCTTTCCAAATGTAGCCATTTCTCGTACCTATGTCAGGGCCAAGGTATGAGAAAACAGTACAGAATCTGACTGAGAGAACTAAGTGTCTCCCTAGAATGATAATTACATCAAGACTCATTGAATGAATGTTAAATTGGGGGAAATGAACAGCTTTCTAGCTTTTCCAGGATCAAATTTTTGCTGTACAGTATTCAATACTAATACTAGTAACTACATGGTAGTTAAGTAGTGCATGTGTTATCATGTCTACTCCTCCAGCAACCATCATTTTATAAATGAGATGCTGGGACCCAGAGAATTAAATAACTTGCCCAATGTACACACCTTCTCAATGGCCCAGCTGGAATTTGAATTTAGCTTCATTTACTTCCAATGATCATGCCCCTGTGTTAAAGAAGTTATGCTCTATTTGAGTTAATACCAGAAGTTCATATGATTATTTAAAGTAAGAGGAAATATAAGGTATAACTATAAACCAAATTAGAAAAAGATTCTTGCGTCTAATTGCTGTTCTGAGCATTAGTGACTTAACCCATTAATTCCACATGAAGTCCAGTACTGAAGAAAGGAAGGGCATCACTTGGTACAGGCCATTTCTTGACTTAGTGGCAAAGTCACTTAACTACATTTTATTCTATACATCTTTCATAACGGATGAGACTATGAATGAAACGTTCTTGTTTCTATGAATTATATGGATGTCATAGCCTGTTCTAAATGTGAATAATGATTCTGAGAAATTTGGATACATACACACCCAGTGTTCATGAGTTGGTGAGATTCTTTTTTCTTTAGCCTTCCTGAGATCAGTTTTAAGGCCTCTAAATTGCTATGCTATCTCCAGTGGTCTCCTACCTTTAACCTCAAAGGTTTCTGCCTGGGTCTTACCAGGAGTGACTTGATATAGGGAGCAGTTTGTGACTAGCCCTTCAACTTCTAGAAAATCATCTTTTGTACTTTATTAATCCTGGCAGGAGAGAAATGCCCATAATACCCATTAAGGACTTACTCAATGCATGAATTACTTTCCCTCCATTCATCATCATCATCATCATCATCATCATCATCACTGCTATCTGAAATATTCCTAGAGTATATTATATATATCAAACACATTTGAATCTTTTTAACAAAATAGAGGAATTATAACTGATGTTTAATGCTTATTTATTTTTGAGAGAGACAGAGACAGAGACAGAGAGAAAAACAGAGAACAGGTGAGGGGCAGAGAGAGAGGGAGACACAGAATCGGAAGCAGGCTCCAGGCTCCTCCAGCTGTCAGCACAAAGCCCAACGTGGGGCTCGAACTCGTGAACTGTGAGATCATGACTTGAGCCAAAGTTGACGCTCAACCTACTGATCTACCCAGGAACCTCTAACTGATGTTTATTATAATCATCATGGGATTGATTAATACAGTGCTTCTCCAACATTAAAGTACACACTCGTCACCTGGAGAACTTGTTTTTTTTGCTTTTTGTTTTTATTTATTTATTTATTTTTAATTTTTTTAAAATTTATTTCTAATAGAGAGACAGAGAGAGAGACAGTGTGAGCAGGGGAGGGTCAGAGAGAGAGGGAGTCACAGACTGAAACAGGCTCCAGGCTCTGAGCTGGCAGTCAGCACAGAGCCCGACACGGGGCTCGAACCCACGAACCGTGAGATCATGACCTAAGTGAAAGTCGGACGCTTAACCAACTAAGCCACCCAGGCGCCCCAGAACTTGTTTAATTGTAGATTCTGATCAGCAAGTTTGGGGTGGGACCCAATAATTTGTAGTTTTATCCAGCTCCTAGCTGATGCCAATGCTTCTGGTCTGTGGACCCCACTAAAGTAGCAAGGGAGTGACATTTATTGAGGGCTTGCTATATGTACCAAGTGCCCTTCACCTCATCAGGAAGAGCAAGTAGAAGGCAAAATGCCTGTCTGAGAGATGAAAAACGTAAGCAACCTGGATTAGAACCCCATACTTCTGACTTCCGGTTTACTGTATTTCTTATTATACCACTCTTTCTGAGTATTAGAGCCTGGTGTTCTCTAGTTTGGGAAGTGGACCGCTATTCATTTATGATATTTTCACAATTAAACAATATTCAGTCAAAAAGATAATTTTATCTCAAATTTCCTTCCTAAATATAAACCTAAAAGCCAGTTTCTCTCAGAGCCAACAGCAGATTATAGTCTCTAATTTATAGAGACCAAATAGACAACACAGTTTTTCATGCTTTCACTTCTTTGCCCATGTGTTGAGACTTAATATATTTAGCCAAACTATACATTTATGGTTGAATGCATTTTATACTTGCAGATTCTGTGACATTGAAACTCTACCCTTTGCTTTAGTGGAGGGCCTCATTTTCTATTCCTGGAGCTAACAGCACTCCGTTTGACATTTGATGCCCATGAGATTTTTATAGAATCTAGGTTATAAGACTGAGTCTCTTGCCACATATTTTTGAATAGGGATCTGTGTTACTTTCCCCAGAGGTGTTCCACATTCTGCTTTTCTTTGAGATGGTTTTGATTATTTAAAAGAAAAACCCCAATGACAAAACCTTGGCATAATAATTACCGTTGACTAGAGTGCTTTTGATTTGTTTTAAAAAGAATTTTTTAGAGGAAAGAAAAAGCAGCGATCCCCTAGTCTCCTAACTTAAAGCAGAAGACTATGCAAATGTTTCAGTGACAGAGTGAAAAAGATGTTTTCTACTGTAAACTTCAGTATAAGTAGAGGTTTTCATGTTTTTTTAAAAAGGATGAATCAGTAAAATGATTTGTTTAAAATGAATATACTTAAGACTAGATACAGGGGCGCCTGGGTGGCTTAGTCGGTTAAGCGTCCGACTTTCGCTTGGGTCATGATCTCGCGGTTCGTGGGTTCGAGCCCCGCGTCGGGCTCTGTGCTGACTGCCAGCTCAGAGCCTGGAGCCTGTTTCAGTCTGTGACTCCCTCTCTCTCTGACCCTCCCCTGCTCATGCTGTCTCTCTCTCTCTCTCCTAGAAGTAAATTAAAAAAAAAAAAAAAGACTAGATACAAAGTCTTTTGTTCAAATGCAACATACTAAAAGTCATCATGACAAAGACATGCAATTGGTAATACATTATCAACTTAGGTAATTTACTAAACATGAACTCATCTAAATTATTTTATTCACAGAGACAGGAAAACTAATGTAAGATGTTTGCTGTTCCACAAAATGACATATTTTAATATAATTGTTACTTACGCTCTATACTGAACACAAACTTGTGATGGGTATGGGATATCTGCTTTATATTTCTGCATATGCTGCCCAATTTGACCTACTTAACCTGGCATTTGATTTAGATTGATTTATTATTAACGATTTCTGATATAAAATAAATGAGAAAATATTCAAAATACACTCACTATAATAAGACCACTTTAAATTATACACATTCTACCACTAGTGATTTTTTTATTCCAAAGTTTTTTTTAATACTTATTTATTTTTGAGAGAGAGAAAGAGAAAGAGAGACAGAGTGTGAACGGGGGAGGGCACAGAGGCAGAGGGAGACACAGAATCTGAAGCAGCTCCAGGCTCTGAGCTGTCAGCACAGAGCCTGACATGGGACTTGAACTCAAGGACCGTGAGATGATGACCTGAGCCGAAGTCAGACGCTTAACCAACTGAGCCATCCAGGTGTCCCTATTCCAAAGATTTTATAGTGCTTAGTGTAGTGACAAATATCTGATTGGTACACACACAGTAACAGGTTTTTAGGGAACAAAAATGAATGAATTATTGTTGTCTAAGCTAAATGAAGATAATCTTTAAACAAAGAATTTATAGCAAAAAATTAAAAAATAATAAAACTAACCTTGGGCAAATCTTTCCTATGTGACAAGCACTGTGCTAAGAATAACAATAACTATTATTTCACTTAATCTTCACGAAAATATTGCAAGGTGTACACTATTGTTTTTCCTCAGAAAAATGAGATCTTATAGAATAACCACCCAAAAGATAATACAACCAGTAAGCATTCACACTCACACTCAGATCTTTGTGATTTGAATCTCTTTCTATTAACTTAGTTTAGAACTTGCTTGAGTGTAAAAACCAAATAAAGTCACCACTTCAGCAAATTTAGATACTATTGAAAGACTCTTGAATTTAATTTTATAGCAATAAGGGAAGAATATTTGCTTTTACAATTAAGCAAACATTGATATAATTTGCGTTTTCTCAAGGCACCAGGTAAGGTTTTAGTCTTTATCTAGTTCATTGTCAATACCACTCTCATCACCAGATGATTGCCACCGTCCTTGAGTTTTGAGATATATTATTTACTGAGCCATTACTGTTTTGTGTTAAATTATACATCTGTACGGATTCATCTCATTCATTGCTTATTAGTCATCAGATACTGTTTTTTGTTTTTTGAGGGGTTTGGTCATTATGAGCCAGGTATAATACACCGATTAAAAAAGCCATTAATATGTGATACAATAACACAGGTGGGTTTTTTTGAAGCAGTTTTTTCCTTTATAAAATATATTTCCAAGAAAATCGGGCTGTAAAATATTATCATTCTACTAGTTTTTCCTAAGAAATCGTGCTAAAGAAGTTCATTTGTCTTAAATTGTATAGGCTGATTCTATTGAGGATATGAGGAATCATACAGTTCCTGTTTAGTTTGCCAAAATTAATTTTCTGAGGAGTTCATGGTAGATTCAACACCTGAGTTTAGGCATGCCAAATCTGTTTTAAGTTGACTAACTCAACTGAGGAAGCAAAGAAGTACACAATAGTAATGTGTCTTATATATCACATTGTCTTTCCTTCATTAGCCAGATGATTGTATTTTTTTTTCAGGATCAATTTTATTTTCCATAAAATGTATCTATCCCAGCGCTTATATAGTCCTCAAAATATTTATAATGAGTTGGTTAAGGAATCAGCATAGTTGGGTCAAGTATTACTTTTTAAACCTGGGTAGTGACTGCACATTGACCTAATATGGTCCATTCACTAGAAATTTATATGCTTTGACACTGTTTCCATCAAGAAATGCATGAGATTTTATCCACATCTCCGGCTGCTGTAGCCACTTGCTTCACACAGTTTTCCCTGAAGATGAGAGTATTAACAGGGCCTTAAGAATCTTCCTCTCTTCAGTTTTTGTATATTCGTGTTTCCACTCAAAACTCCAGTTTATTATCTTGTTCCATGGACAGGGTATTTTTTTTTAAAGCCTGAATCAGAAAAAATTGATTATCTAGACAGGAAGGTTGATTCATTTGTTAGCTTCTGCTTTGTAATGTTTGTTATTGTTCTCTTTTTGAAATTGATGCCTATGAGATATTACAGTCCCTACGTTATATTGCACTGAAGTCGACTTAATATATCAAAAGTTGTGAAGTTTGTATCAGCCCAGCCAGGGTCAACCAGTAGTGCATTTGAAATTGGAAGTAGCAAATATCCATATTTTAAGATTTTTAAATTAGAAATAATTTTAGGCTTCTTAATAAGGGGAATTCACTGAGGGTCAGCTAAAACTAAGTTTTATATTACCAAGAATTGAAATAGTCTATAATTGAGATTTTCCATAATTTTATCTTAAAGGGCATTGTTGATGGGGATAGAATTTAATTTAAAAGGTTTAAAGGTGACATTTTATAACAAGATGACAAAATTGTGTCTAAAGCCAAGTGAAATCATATATTTTTGCAATCCAACTAAATGTTCTCTTTATACTCATCACAAACAAATTCCATTCTGGTGTCAGTGAATCAAATATTGCCACTATCATAATCTGTGGGGAGAAAAAATAAGATATTTAAGTTAAAGGAATTGAATGATGCTGGGAAATGGAATCATAAAATTCTATGTTTAAGAATTAAAGCAATATCATTTTTCTTAAAATATATCAATAAGCCATCAATAAGCTAGTATTTTCTTTTATCAGGATATTGTCATGTAAAGACCATTCTCAAGTCAATATATTTTTTTCAATACCTGTTGACTTTATTAAGTGCTGTATATTTTTTAAATAAATATAATATTTTTAAAATTCTCTATCTTGGCTTATAGAGAGCAATGCAAGCAGGAAATGATCTTGGTAAACTCAACAAATCCAAGTATGATTTTTCAGCATTACTGAATGTGTCCAAAGCAATTAGAAAAGCAAGTTTTATTAAGTAATCAGATTATATTAGAATTTGATCAATACAAAGGACAGTCTACTAATTTGTTCATTTTATGGGCAAAGCTGACTGATAATATATATATTGATATGCATTTGCAAATCCATTCATTTGAAAGTATATCTTTCTAAAGTACCATTTAATCAGACTTGATCAGGAAAGGACATCAAATTTCAGAATCTCACTTGATGTTCTTGTGTGGTGGATAACAAACGACTGTGGTGTATAATTTTTCTCCTTATTCATTGCATTATTTCTGCTGAAATCACTGGTGAAGATAGACTCAGGATTTTGCAAAGTCTAGTCTTTGCTCCATTGTCTTTTGCTAAAATACTGTGTTTGCTAAAAATACTGTGTATTTTAGCAAATAAATTTTTTAAATCTTTTTTTGTAATGTGTATTTATTTACTTTATTAAAATTTTTTAATGTTTATTTATTTTTGAGAGAGACAGAGCATGAGTGGGGGAGGGGCAGAGAGAGAGAGACACACACAGAATCTGAAGCAGGCTCCAGTCTCTGAGTTATCAGCACAGAGCCTGATGCAGGGCTCGAACTTGTGACTGAGAGATCAACCCTGAGCTGAAGTTGGATGCTCAACCGTGTCACCCAGGCTCCCCTGTATATTTACTTTTTATTTTTTAAAATATTTATTTATATTTGAGAGAAAGAGAGCAGAAATTTGAGTGAGAGAGAGAGAGAGAGAGAGAGAACGAGCAGGGGAAGGGCAGAGAGAGAGAGAGAGGGAGATACAGAATCCGAAGCAGGTTCCAGGCTCTGAGCTGTCAGCACAGAGCCCGACGTGGGGCTTGAACTCATGAACCATGAGATCATGACTTGAACCAAAGTCAGACACTTAATTGACTGAGCCACCCAGGTGCCCTTGTAATGTTTATTTATTTATTTTGATTGAGAGAGTGAGAGGCGGGGGATGAATCCCAAGCAGGCCACGCTATCAGTGCAGAGCCTAATGTAGGGCTTGATCTCATGAACCATGAGATCATGACCTGGGCTGAAATCAAGATTTGGATGCCTAACCATCTGAGCCACCCAGTTGCCCCATGTACTGTGTATTTTAAAATATCAAGTATTTATATAATAGCACAGCTACTAATGTTTCCAGTATTGGCTTATTAATATTAACTAATAAAGTAAAACATTTTCTGGAGGAGATTTACTCCGGATGAGATTTCCTGAGACTCATGGCTTTGAGGAAGGATGTTGGGCAGCGTTTTGAAAGACTTTAGTAGAGCTAAGTGTATCGTGGGATAGGATGGCTTCTGTGAACGTCAGAATGAAGACTATCTCATTTACTGGAAGCGGGAGGGATGAGAGGTCATTGGCAAGCCTGTTAGCTATTGAGCTGCTTTACAATCCCTTCTATTGTAAAGGTGTCCACCTCTGTCTTGTCTTTCAGTCCTCCACAAGCAACCCAGAGAAGTGTGTCTCTGTTTGCTAGAGCTTGGCCGGATTGCAGCCAGGTAGGTCAGACTGCTGCCACTATGTCAAGACATGGACCATCCTCAGCATCGAAGTGATGGAGATGCTTGCTGGTTTTTCATTGCTAATTTAACTTGGGTTTTGAGAATCTACTTTCTCATATAATCGGTTCGAACATCTCAAGAGCAGTTGTTCAAAATAAAAGCATGCCACCAATAGTTTTAACACCACGATCTTCTCTAAGGCACTATGTCTAATAAGCATTTACTGAAAACATATCCTCCAATCCAATAGATTTTCCCTCCAACCTTTTCTTGGGGGTGGGGGAGGATCTTGTACATGAAGTCGTATGTGACAATTACTCTTTCCACTAAAGTCTATTCCTCTTATGTCTCTCTCTCCCAACTCTCTTTCCTTCTCTTTCCCTGTTTATTCTTTGCAGTTTAATTCTTAATATAATCCCAAATGTAATTTATTATTATTTAATACATTTCTTAAAATTTAATAATTTTAATAATTATCTCCTCTTTTGCTCTTCTTTTCTCATTTTCCCTCATTCAACAACTCTCAGCTCTTTTATTTTTATTTTTTAAATGTTTATTTATTTATTTTGAGAGGTGGAGAGGGCAGAGAGAGAGAGCTAAAGAGAGAGAGATAGAGAATCTCAAGCAGGCTCCTTGCTCAGCCTGGAGTGGAGCTCGATCCCATGACACTGAGATCATGACCCGAGCCGAAATCAAGAGTCAAATGCTCAACTGACTGAGGCACCTATCAGCTCGTTTCGCTTCTAGTTCCAAGTGGGGGGATAGTTTATAAATTATTCTCCATAGTTTGATTAGAGACAAGCATAGAATATCATCTTTCGTAAGTGGCGATAGGTTTGGAATCCTTTTCTTCTAAGAAAATGGAAGTAACCGTAGAAGTCGTAATCCTAGCTAGATCGGCAGAGAAAGGGACTTTATTACCTCAGCTAATCTGCTTTGGTTTCACGTCTTCTCTTTTATTATCTGGCAAATGACCAAATGCAACTTCTGAGAGGTCCATGAAGCCCAAAGAATTAGAAACGAGGGTATAAGTGTTGGAAGAAGTCTTGATTCAAAATAAAACCTAAGAATTGATTGGAAGAGGTTTTTTCATCTAGATCTGGGTATACTTTTAGGACAGAGATCGGATGAACCAATAAGATAAAGAGAGCACTGGCTCTGGGTGAAAGTTCTCAGAGAGAAATTCATAAAGACATCACCGTCAAGAGAATACAGGGTGTGCATGTCAGCAGACTACAGCAGCGGGTAGAAAGCTTGCTGCCAGTGAATAGACTTGAGTTTTGTTTTGTGTTGTTTTATTCTGTTTTGTTTGATCCAATGGAAAACTAACCTGCAATCAGAAGTAACTCCAAGTTCTATAAAACATGATAGCAACATAATCTCAAAAAGTTGTACATCAGCCAGGAATTTTGCTTTACCATGACAAGCGGGTATGAGAAAGATTTTTTTTTTTCAATTTTTAAAGAATTCAAGGTAACTATGACTGAGGCTCTGCTCAAAGTGAAAAAGTCAATTTGAGACATTTGGAGGTTTCCCAATTCTCCCCCACTCTGTTCCCAGATTCTGTGTGAAGGTCTTGGGAGAGGGGCCCTAGTCCTCTGTCCGCTGATGTCTGTAGCACTAGGGCTTCGCTTGAGCTTGTAGCGTCGAGCTGTTCCAGGGACCCCACCCCCTCCAGCGCTGTCACCTCTTGGGTTCTACGAGGGAACAAGACACGGAAGGA
Source organism: Crocuta crocuta (assembly GCF_008692635.1). NCBI lineage: Eukaryota > Metazoa > Chordata > Mammalia > Carnivora > Hyaenidae > Crocuta > Crocuta crocuta. Next base: position 997,695 of record NW_027530617.1, on the reverse strand, counting down.
CTTAGCTAGGACTCTGCTAAGCTACTCCGCCACCAGTCTTGAGGCTTCTGACCTGTAGGGCAAACAGCCTTGAGTCAAAGGAGTACCAAAGACTCTACAGATATCCCCTAAAAAGGGGGAAGTTAAAAATACTTGGAGGGAGGAAAACACACCAAGTAAAATCTCAGTAAATGAGCAGCTGCCCCTAAAATGTTAAAGTGGGAGAAACATGGATGGTGTAGAGGTCCTGCTTAATAGAAGGACAGGCAGAACACTTTCTGTTCAGTTGTTTATTTAAATTTTTTTTAATGTTTGTTTATTTTTGAGAGAGAGAGAGAGATACAGCACGAGCAGGGGAGGGGCAGAGAGAGAGGGAGACACAGAATCCGAAGCAGGCTCCAGGCTGCTGACGTGGGACCCAAACCCATGAGCTGTGGGATCATGACCAAAGCTGAAGTTGGACACTTAACTGACTGAGCCACCCAGACGCCCCTCAGTTGTTAATTGTAATTGTACTGCTAGACTATTCTAAAATGCCAGATTCCATTTTGTTGCTTTACTAATCTCAATATATGTATGAAATAAGCATCATGATTCTGAAAGCTGTGATATGGAGGTAAAGAGGAGTTGTACCACCTGCAGAATTAGCTGTGAGTTGTCATTTTCCTCTTTCTAATTTGTATTTTTTGCCTATTTTCTGGGTTTATTTTATTTTTTGTAATTATGCTTTCTATGCTCAGAGCACTCTGATTAGGAATTCTTCTGGCATAAACTTTCTAACTGTGACTGAGTCATCAAAGGAGAAGACGCGCTCCCCAATATTAAGTCCCTTTAGAAATCTCGGAGTCTGGCATAAATGGCCCCTTGCCATAGTACAGAAAACAAATGAAAATCTTAATTTTAATGAAAGAGGATCATAATGGCATGATAAACTTTATGATGAAAGATCATGTCAAGTTTTGTGGGGTTTTTCTCCCCAAAATTTGAAAAAATTGAGATCCGGGTTGCTCCGTGTCTTTCCTTTTCTTTAAAGCACTTATTGCATAGGATTGACAAAGAAAAAACTGTACGTATTTAATGTACACAAGTTGATGAGTTTGGAGATAAGTATATATCTTTGAAGCCATACTGCAATCTATGCCATAAATCTAACCATCACCGCCCAAATTTTCATCCTGCATCATCGTTATCATCATCATCATGATCATCATCATCATCATCTGTGATAAGAACGGATGGCTCCGTTTCTTACCACACTTATGACCATGGGAGCTGACGAAAGCAGTAATTATTCACATTACAAAAAAAAAAAATTACAAATTTCACAAAGGAATTATCTGAGGATTAAGATAACTTTTATGTTCCAGTGCTCAGTTTGTAAACATTGCTATTTCTTTTATTCACCTATTTGAGTGATGTGAAGTATTGCACACCTACACCGGAAATTTGTTGAGGTTGTTCAGGGTGTTACTTTTGTTGTGTGCAGGATAAGGTAAACCAGTCGAATACCGAGTGAATAGATTGAACACTTAAATATAAATGTATCAACAGGGCACCTGGGTGTCTCAGTCAGCTCAGGCCATGATCTCATGGTTCCTGGATTTGCGCCCTGCATCAGGCTCTTTGCTGACAGCTCAGAGCCTGGAGCCTTCTTTAGATTCTGTGTCTCCCTCTCTCTCTGCCCTCCCCTGTTCATTCTCTCTCTCTCTTCCTCAAAAATAAATAAAAACATTAAAAAATAAAAAATAAACAAATGTATGCCTAAATTTCTATCTGTACACATTTGAAGATTTTTTTTTTTAATTTTAATGGAAGTTCAGTTGTGCTTTACAGACAACAGCCCAGTAAACCCAAATCTCATTACCTAAGCCCTAAGTTGGAGCATATTAGTTAAAGGAAAAAAAAGGAAAACTCATGCACTTGATCTAATTTTACTCCTAAATTTTTCTGTAGACATATTAAAACCCATGTCTACATCTTTATTTTGTGCTTCCTCCTCTCCCCACTCCTCCACAGAGGATTACCTAAATTACTGAGTTAAGGCAGCTTTAGCCAAAACTGGCAGCTTTGTTCTTAAAAATCAAGACATTAAAAAAAATCAAGACATTAATTTGCACACGCAGTAGACGAGTTGTAACCATAACAAAGTCTCCAGTACAATCTTGTGAGCTTGTGTGCATTTAAAAAATCACTGACAGATGATGTTTTTTTAAATATTTGATTGTGAACATTTCTTAAAATTACACAAATGTTGTCTTAAAAGGATCAGCGTCACTTCAGATAGGATTCTCAAGATGCTTCTGATTCTCTGCTGTGTTCTTTTGCCTGGGAACACTCAGCGAAGCCCCTTGGAGCTGGGCTTCTCTGAGTTCTGAGATGGGAGAATGAGACCACTTATTTTTGTTCTCACGGGTAAAACTCCTTTTATTTTCAGCTAAATAGAGCTATCATCACTGGAGAGTGAACTCCCACTGTTAATATTTCAGAAACCAACTCAGTTTCTGAGTGTAAAATATGCATGCTTTTCTTTTGGAAAGTAAAACACTCAGCAAAAGCAGGTCAATAAAACCTGAAAATCTTTTGTAATGACAATGCTTTGATATCCATTGCTAAAAAATATTCCTATGAGTATTTTACAGACTGCAGAATTAAGATTAGCTTTATGCTAAAAGCTAAAAATTTTCAACAGTTGGGGGCCATAATCAATACGTAATGTCTTAGTGGAGTTTTTTATATTTTTATTTTTGAATACCTCCTTCATTTTGAACACAATTTATGACCATTTGAAAGAAATATACTTGGTGAATGTTTTCATATGTTTCCTATTTCAATCCATGGCCTAACGAAATGTTGCTTAAAAAAATACTCTTATACAAAATTTATTAATTAGTACATCTTATGTAAAGCACTGGACTCTGACTGCTAAGAATACCACATGTGTTCACGCAGGTGAAATTTCCTTCCAAATGTAAATCTATCTTTAAATTACTTTGAAACAGAATGAAAATGGGGCAAAACTATCTGGCAAGAATCTATAAACTATCCATTAACCATAAACATATCTGTTTATCTCTAAACTTATCTGCCCTAAAAAGGAGGTGTTTTTAAAATGTGTCCCCCTAACTCTAGTGAAATAGTCCCCAGATGTCTTTTGTTTGAAAACTCTAGTCTACTATATAGTTTGAATGAATTCTCTAGTTTAGGGCCCAGTTTGGAAGCTCAATTATGTCATCTAGACAAATCTCAAAAATTCTGTCACATGCCAGGAAAATAAAAAACTGCATTCCTAGAACCTCTTCATAAAGTCCTTAGCCAGAAGAGCCTTTCCCTAGTACTTTGCCTTGTTTTTTCAATGAGACAAAACCCAAGTCATTGCCCTTTCATTACTCACTTTTCTCTCCTATCACTGGAATATATAGAAGGTTTTAGTGCCTTCAACCTTCTTGCTATTTTTAGTTCGACCCTTATTCAGTGTGAAAGCAACAAACTCTCTCTTCCAAAACTCTAAAATCTTGTAGAAAAAAAAAAAAAAAAAAAAAGAATAGAAAACAGTATAGATTTGCAAAAACCTCACAAAGTAAAATGTGAAGTCGTATAGAATTAATCATGGAAGCCAGAATGAAGCAGCCTTTTAGAGAGTAGAAAAAAAAAAAAAAAAGACCTATTTGGTAACTAAGTTGGCTTGCAGGTGCGGGCCCCCGGCCCCAGGGGGATGTCATGATTTACAGCCTGTTGACATCTCCAGACAGACAGGAAGCCAATGAATCGTATTTAAGTGTACATTTTGGGACTAGCTGACTCTACCTTAGGCAGCTTGAAGTATTTAAAAGCCAATATAAGCAGAGATTTGGAGCTTAGTGTTGATTTTCTATGTTCAGTGGCAGAGCTAATTTTCAGCATTCCCAGATAAAGAAAAAATCTCCAGGACAAGGTTTTCTAAGTATGACTTTGTTACCAACTTCAGTCAAACTAAGTCTACTTTGTATCAGACTGTATTGGATATGGTGAAGGCTGTTGTTTACTCTGTAACCTATTTCTTATTATTTTACTTTGGGGAGAGAGAGAGAGAGAGAGAGAAGGAGAGGGAGAAGGAGAAAGGGAAGGGAAGGAGGAAGGAAGGGATAAAGAGAGAAAGAGAAAGAAAGAAAAAAGGAAGAAAGAAAAAAGAAGGAAAGGAAAGGAAAGGAAAGGAAAGGAAGAAAGAAAGAAAGAAAGAAAGAAAGAAGGAAAGAAAGAAAGAAAGAAAGAGAAAAGAAAAGAAAGAATTTATGCAGCCTATTCCTGAAAGGTGGCCTGAATCCACCGACAATTACAAATGAAATCATATTTTCCAATTGGCTTAATTTGTACTTTGAAATATGATGTTTTTACTTATGATTGACTTTTAATTGGCTGTGAATTCTAGTGTGTTAAATTCCTCTAGCTTCGCTGCCCAGTTTGTGTTATTCTCTTAAGAACATTAAAACATAACAAAATTTTATACCTTGATGGACTAAGAATTCAAAGAAATCCAGGGAGATTAAAAAGAGTGGCCTGCTGCAATTCATCCAGTGAGTTAGTAGCAAAGCTGAATTTATAATTTGCTGTGCGAGTCTGCAGCGCTGAGATATTTCTGCTGTTGAAAACTGATATAAAGAAAGCCTGTAATAAGTTCTTTTGTAAATGATACAAAGAATAGTAATAATATAAAGAGTAGTAATAATACTACTTTACGTCTTAATTTTCAGGCTGTTACATTACTTCATTGGGTGGTGTAAGATATTTTTCAGAAGCTTTGCCCAAAGGACCTTAGTGCTGCAGTTTTCTAGTGGTACAACTTTTGATGTCAATTATCTACACATTTTGAGAGAATATGCCCTGTGTTGGACACTGTATTGAGCATACAGTGGCTACTCCTTTAAAATTCCTTCTAACAATGTTAAAACACAGGCCTCAGAATTTCCATTTTACATTGAACTTAAAATGACGCTGGGAAATAATGAATGTCAAGATGCCCAAGTGTGCTGGATACATTGAAGATGGCCAACCTTAGTTGTTTTTCCAATGTTCTCCCTCTCTCCCTGCACTGCTACATAGGACCCCTAAGGCAGGCCGTTTTCATTTCTGCTTTCCTGACAGAAACCAGACTTCTAGAGGTTAAGTGATTTGCTAAATTTAAAGATGAGGTCAATGGCACAGTTAGCTCAAGGCTACCTCAGGGAAAAATGATACACAAATCTCCACGTGAGTATTGTTGGTACTTGTCAACAGTAATGAGATGCTGGGTTGGGTTCAGCGTAATTAATGAAGTAGTAGAAAGCGGGGGGAAGATGTATTTGATTTAGTTTGGATAGGGTTTTAAATCTCCTGGAAAAACTTTTGGTAAATTATTTATGTGCACCTACTATTCACATGTTTTATTAAAGGGATATGCGGTTAAAGATCCAGAATCGTAAAATCAAGTTCATATTTGGAACCCCAAATATGTTGTATGACACCATGGGTTTTTTGTTTCATTCAAACAGTAGCTATTGAGTACCTACTGTATGCCAGGATCTCTGTTAGCAAATGGGGATGCTGTGAATCAGACAGCGGCTCCACTGTCACAGATTTGCAGTCTAGTGCATATTGCCGTTATGTCCCATGAGCTGAATAATATAAACAAAACATTACAAATGTAGTAAATGGTGCCTAGGTCTCTTAGCTAATGATTGATGTAACTAAAAATTATGCTTGTCTCCTAGAGACATTTCTCAAAACAGCTATTGTTCAGTTGAGTTATGGCAGCTTAAACTGTCTTGTACTAAATTCCAAGTTTCCAGCTGTCAAAGAGCATCTGACACAGCATCCATCCTTAGCCTCTAAATTCTGAAAAAAATCAGAAATTGAAACAAAATACTTGCAAATGCAACATCAAATATCACCTTTATTACTGATAAGATCCATGCTGACAGACATGCTCAGCATCTTTGACTGACCTCCAGAAGTAGGCCAGTTACAAAGATGAATCAGGGTGGAATTTTCTTCAGAGATCTTTTTGTATGTAGCCTCTTCCCTAGAGGAAGGGGGAACTGAGTCAAGCAGGCTCAGTTGATCCTTAGATTTTACAATTTGATAAATCCCTTCACCTTGATGCAAAAGAGTGAGTAATGAAAGAGAGAGGCCAGGGATTAAATTCACTGAACACTGTCTACAGAACAAAACACCAAGAGTGGGGGAATTGCTTCCCCTCCAAGCAAGGAAGCGTACACGTGTACTGAACACGTGTGATGATGTTAAAGTAACAAGCCATTAGAATAGGACAATAATCTTAAGCTTTTGCGTTTAATGATCCTTTTAGTATACCAGTTGCTCTAAGATAATAGACATACCTTCTACATATTCTCTCTATATAGATTACTTACTTTGTAGATTACCCATAACCTATTTTTTAAAATTTCCAAGTGACCTTTTCCTCCTCTTTCTGACAAGTGATCACCTGATTAAAATCCCAGAGAGACAGCCTGAGCCCTACACTCAAAAAATCTGGGTTTTCTTGTCTTGCTGCTAGCTAGTTCTGTACCCTGTCTGGATCTTTATTCTTTATTCTGTAAAAATATAAGCATATGACTAGATGATCCCAAAGGTCCTTCACAACTCCCAAATTCCCAAGTCATCTTTGGTCTTCCCCACCTAGGTAAACTGATATGCATCTGAGAAACCAAACCAACTTTAAATTTAGCCTAAGAAAAATATAATTATGGGAGATAAGAATGCTGATAACATCTATATCTCTTTTTCCCTTGAACTCCTATGGTAGTGATCATTTATAACACATAATTTTTAATATATTGTTATTCTAAATTGCTTCTCTGTGTCCTCCCTATTCATTTTCTTTCACCATACCTTCTATACATACTTTCATTATATTGTTTTTAAAATTTTTAAGTATATTCATTTATTTTGAGAGACACAGAGACAGCACGAGTGAGGGAGGTGCAGAGAGAGAGAGGGAGACAGAGAATTCCAAACAGGCTTCACACTCTCAGTGCAGAACCTGATACAGGGCTTGATCCCATGGCTGTGAGATTATGACCTGAGCCAAAAACCAAGAGTCAGACGCTTAGCTGACTGAGCCACCCAGGTGCCCCTGCTTTTAAATTTTGTTAAATTTTATTTTATTTTACTTTTGAGAGAGAGAGACAGACAAACGGACAGACAGAGCATGATCAGGGAAGGGGTAGAGAGAGGGAGACACAGAATATGAAGCAGGCCCCAGACTCTGAGCTGTCAGCACAGAGCCCTACATGGGGCTTGAACTCATGTGCCATGAGATCATTACCTGAGCCGAAGTTGGACACCCGACAGACTGAGCCCCTCGGGTGGCCCTCCGTATGTTATTTTTAAGAGTATAACCTATGACACAGTATAACCCATAGTACCTTGTTCTGGACTCATAGGAGGTGTACAATTAGCAGTGAATAAGGACATTTGTCTTGGGGATTGCTATTTTCATCTTTAACAAGCTTGTGTTCAAAATAGGAATTCAATTACAGCAATCTCAAAGTTAGTAAATCTAGGGGTGCCTGGGTGGTTTAGTCAGTTAAGCATCCGACTTCGGCTCAAGTCATGATCTCACAGTTTGTGGGATCGAGCCCTGCATCGGGCTCTGTACTGACGGCCAGCTCAGAGCCTGTTGCCTGATTCAGATTCTGTTATCTCCCTCTCTCTCTGGCCCTCCCCTGCTCGCACTGTCTCTCTCTCTCTCTGAGAAATAAATAAAACATTAAAAATTTTAAAAAAGCTAGTAAATCTAAAAGCTGTAGACTAAACTTTACATGCTAATTCATGTTAATGCCTCAATATGTTACATGGAGTATTTTTATTCTTAGTATGTCAGATGTCTACTCATGTGTGTGTATACATATCTAAACATAAGTGTACATGTGTGTATATCTATGTAGACCTGTATCTTCAAAACTCACATATCTATAGATAAATACACATAAATCAGAGATATGTGTCTTTTGCTGCTTTAAAGGATACCAGTTTAAGAACTTTCCATTTCAATGCCAGACCAAAGAAAGTTAGTTTTAAATAGTCAGCAATTTGGTCCTATGCTGTTCATGATCAAACGTAACACGTATGGTATGTGTATCTTTATAAGTTATGCATGTGTATTGATCCAGTGTCTTTTAAAAGGTATGGTGTGGAACCTCCTGGGTTGATAAAATTGGAAAAAGAGATTGAGCAGGAAGAAACACTTTCTACTCCTTTGCCTTCACCTTCTCCTTCATCAAAGTCTTCTGGAAAAAAGAGTACGGGAAACTTACTGGATGATGCGGTAAGTAAAGCTGGTTGGACGTCTTACCAGCACTTCGTCTTTTTTGAACTTCACTACTCATCCTGTATAATTTCTTATCAGTCTAACCTTTCAGATTCATTTTTAAATTCTATGAAAAAGTTTGTAGTCCTACAACTGTTGAAGTAGCCAATCTGAGATTCAAAACTGAATCAGTCATTTGAAATAAAGTGTCACTTAATCGTACTGAGGAGTATCTAAAATTTTAGGATAATAAGTCGGCTTCCTAAAAGTTATCTTTGCAAACAGTTCAACCTGGGTAGTTTTGGTTCACGGTTCTTCATTTCACAGCTAAGAAGCCCGAGGCATGAGATCTTGAGGTTTGTTAAAGAAGAGAACACAGAACATAATGGCCCTTTGCTACCTCCCTGCTAAGGGCCAGGGTCCATCATTGTTTTTCTTTTTCTTTTCTTTTTTTTTCATCATTGTTTTCCAAGTGCTTTTGTTATAGGGGGACACATTTCTTGTTGAAGATGCTGAAACTTAGGGGTTGAATCACCCGCTGAGGGGAGAGGAACTTAGATTCCAACCAGGTTTTGCTAACTGTCTGGGGTCCCCACACTTCTCCTTAGCAACATCCCAGAGTCACAGTCCTTGGCAGATTAAGGAGTAGTTTCATTATACCCTCATAATCACAGAAAACGGATTCCAAGGGTAACAGCAAACTGGACGAATTAAAACTCTCCGGCCGCCTCTGTTGTCTGTTAAAAGTAGCTCTTGGTTATAGGAAGGGTGTTTCATGATGTGCCTGCATTCATCGCCCAGCACATCTCTTTTGAGTGCAGACATAAAAAGTTCTGATGCATTTTTTCAAAACCTGGTTTACCTCAGGGACGTTAGACTGAAGTATCTCTCCAACATGGGCAAATTCCTTAGGAGCTAGCACCAACCATAACACGAGTTATGTGGGCTAGGCAGGACTGGGAAGCAGCTCTGGCCCAGAGCTGGGCCTACTTCTCTAGGGTCTGAGCTGCGAAGAGCTGGGAAAATGGCTGACTGACACTGTTGGTTGCGGAAAGAGAGATTGCCTCATCTTTTGCTTTTCCCCATGTGACACGATGGCCTATATTGCAGATTCAGATGAGCAGAAGTGCAACAGTTTGACAGGTTGAGAATTTCCATTTCTAAGGGCAGCAAGCTTAAACTTAGCTTGTCAGGATATCTTAGTCGATACCAGTTTAATTGAGTTTTCTTTTGTTCAATCCACTCGGGAATTAAAGACTAGGCAGAGCATGTTAATACAATGCCATCTAAAAGGATTTTATAATCACAAGACTGTTTTTAGGTTTGTCACATGCTTTGCTTGCTTCTCATATTATTTCATTTTTATTGTGTAAGGAAATTAAACAAAATATTGTATTAATAGTAGACAATAGTGTATTATTTATAAATTGATGAGAACATTTATTTTTTTCTCTCCCAGCTATTCTTCTCTGACTCAACTTACTTTAGAGTAAGATGTTCCTTTAGTCCTTATAAAGTGTTTCTCTGGGGCTACTGCCCTTGATTTTTTTTTTTTTC
>NW_027530617.1:861051-987709 GCF_008692635.1 Crocuta crocuta | reverse complement strand
TGTCAAATTTGTTTTTTTTTTTTTTTTTTTTTTTAGTTCTCAAATTATGAGAGCGGTTTCTGTTGTTTGATACTGTTTACTTTTCTGTTCTTGAAAGTTCCCCCCGTGAACATTATTGCTACCAGAATGATCAGCAAAAAAATACAACCCAGATTTGATTAAATTATATAGAGGTTCCCTGTGACATTCCAGGGTGATGCCCAAACTCATTTATGTGTCACACATTCCAGGCCATTTTGTCCTTCCTGGACTTTTTATCCTCTGGACTTATTCTTGCATTCTGATGTATCCATTGTAAGCATGTCTGCTAATCCCAAATTTCTAAGGAAATTTTATACCCTGTGTTTCTCCTCACTTGCTTTCCTCACCAGAGTTCTGCTTACAGACCCTTTGATTGTTCACTTAAGACCTTTTTCATCTTTTAAAATTCAATTTGCACAGCCTCCTCTATAAAGTTTTGTTGGCATCTCTTATCCCAGGCAAAATGACAAATTAGTCCTTTTTTAATGTTTATTTATTTAGTTCTGAAGGGGAGGGGTAAGCATGGGAGGGGCAGAGGGACAGGGAGACATAGAACTCGAAGCAGGCTCCAGGCTCCAAGCTGCCAGCACAGAGCCCGATGTGGGGCTCGAACCCACAAACTACAAGATCATGACCTGACCTGAAGTCATATGCTTAACCCACTGAGCCACCCTGGCGTCCCAGCAAAGTAGTCCTTGATGCCTCAAAGTTTTGTGTATATTTAATGAGGGATGTGCCTTATTGGGCACAAATAACCTTCTTCTCTGGGTGTAAGTCTCATTTTCAGTGACAGGACCATATTTCATTCATCTCTATCTACCCAGTGCCATGCACACTAGGTAAATTACCAATGTAATTAACAAACATTTACAAAAGCTTCTGCCTTTTTCTATTTATGAAGAAGAAGAGCCATGTGCTCTGGGGATATGTGTACTACTCAACTGTGCTCTAGCTTTGCAGGGGGCGGAGACGTTGCCACTTGAAGCCATTTACATGAACTTGGGAGAAGTAGCCAGAAAGGTTCCTTTTTTTTTTTTTTTCTCACCAGCTTGTCCCGTGTGTGATCATCCCTCATCCTTGAGTAGAGGAGAACAGTGACAGGAAGGGGAAGGTGGTCCGATAAGCATGGAAAGGACTTTGGAGAACTTTTGCCAATATTCCGGTTGAGGAGTAGAATGAGATGGGTGCTGTCTTTAAGATGGCCAGATGGTCACTCTGTCCTGGTTCTCTCTACTCCAGGTTCTGTTCGCTCCACTGCAAATGAGGAATGGGATTTCAGAAGAGCTTTAAACCCCCTTTAACATTTACCAAATGGAGTTTGGGAACATAACCATCTATTTAGTTAAGGAGTTTTAACTGAATGTAGGAGATGTGTCAAGTAGATATTTCTGTATTGTTGCCAGCTAGAATACTAGGTTTTAGAAGTCTTGGAACCAGCCTCTCTCAAATAATGTTTAATCAGACACGCTGCCAGATGCCCCATGGGGAAAACAATTCCATGGTTATGTTAGTTTGAGAAATACAGCTTACTCCAGCCCCTATCCAGAGTTGGGCAGTGTGCTTTGGTGTGTCAAAGGCAGTAATGAATTCTATAATAAGGTCTTGTTTAATCCGGAATTTTCCAAACTTATTTGGCCACAGGAGTCTCTTACAGTGTCCTTCACTCTATGTTGGAGAAATTGCATTGAAATATTCACATTCTGCTTAAGTGATAGTTTCTCACTGGTGTGTTTTATTTCCAGGGACAGTGGAACAAAGACAAAACTAATCTGAGCCTCACCAATGGTTTAAATCGAGCTTCATATGTCCAATAGATAGAGTTCCTATGGCGACTGCTTCACCATCTAATAAGGCACATAGAGCCAATTGGGGAGTTGAAAGTCAGGAGCTGTGGTATGTGCTGTAGAATAGGGGTATAAGATAGAAATTGCTTGCAAAGTCCCTGTGTTTAGTTAATCATGTCGGCTATTTTTACTCTGGAAAAGTTGTTATTTCACCAAAAAAAAAAAAAAAAAGGAAAGGAAGGAGGATAAAGAGGGGGAACAAAAGAAGGAAAAAAAGGAGGGGGGGGAAGAGATAAGAATAAAGAAAAAGAAAAAGAAAGAGAAGCTGACGTGTGCTAAGATATCATATTCCACCAAACAGTTCCAACAATAACTGCCAGTTTGAAACTTTCAACGTTTCCTCACATTTCCTTAGAGAAATTGTGGAAAATCGAAAAAAAAATGGTGACCCTTTATGCAGATAATCCATGCCACCTTCTTTAATCAAGATATCATCAGAGAAACACAGTGGAGTCCATTCAGATGAATGTATTCTCCAGATGTCCAGATAGAGGGAATCAGCTGTGATAAAACAGTAGGGTAGGTTGAGTTCTCTGTTTGCCTTCCCTCATGGTGAGCGCGTTCCCACACAATGAATGGAATACAGTTCTAAGAAACCATTCTTACTTTCTTCCTCTTCTCCATCAACTTCCTCAGTCTGGGGATGAGAGATAGTATAATTCTGAGTAATCAGGCTCCTCTTGAAATCCTATTTCGGCAGAAAATTGGCTGGGTTCCTGGCCAAAAACAGAACACCTGCCAGACTGACTTATCCCAAGGTAACATTAGAAGTACAGATGTCACCAGTCACTGTTGACTTAACAATATATTTCCACTACCCACAGTCTGGCCTTGTCTCTTCCATTTCTGCCTCCATCCCTCACAGAACTACAAAAAAGCCCTTGATTTTAAAAAAAAAAAAAAGTCCATTTTCAAAGCTAGGAAGGCATTGGAGAAGGGCAGGTCACTTGGGAAAATGTTCCTTGTGTTTTACTTCATTTCATCCCAATAGTTTCTTTGTTCTGTATAAGAACACTTCTAGGTGGAAATACTTTCCATACGTGATTGTGATGTCTTGTCTTAGCAGAGGAAGCACTTGGACATCAGTCTACTGTTTTGTCCAGTTACTATGTGGCAGTGAAGCTGGGCCAAGTATGGCTCTTCTAACATTTGGGCCATGTGCTTTTATAATGCCCACTGTTTGATTCTCTTCTGGATGGCCAAAGTCCTTCTCCCTCCCTCCCTCCTTTTCCTCCTTCCCTTCCTTCCTTTCTCACAGGAGTCCCTATTGTGGTGAAAAGTCATGGTATTAATTGGCAGTGGTATAAATTCAACATAATTTCTATATAATTATACTTTGTATACATTTTTATTTTAAAACACTTTAGGAAACACATTTAGAAAGAGATAACACATAGAGGGACTCTGAAAAGAGCCCACATTCATTGACACCACCATACCCCAGAACGTGGTTCCTCGTTATGGAAGGGAATGACACTTGTATTCCCCAGTTTTTGTGCTTCTTGTTCTACAATTGTCATCTTGTTCAAGCATACGCCTTCAACAAGTCCCTAGTGACAGAATTCTCTTAATACTGGGGTGGGTGGATGGATATAGCTGTGAGCCAAGTTTTATACAGTACAAAAACTTCAGAACTCAAAGACATAGGCCCAGTCACTAACTTAATGATTGTTAGGTAGTTTCCTCATTTTTTCAATGAAAGCCATTTCCAAGATTCTTTGAATCCAGTCTTAATCTGTTGCATTAATTTTCACCTGTGTCCTGTACAGGTACATGTTTCATTTACCATTCAATTATTACTTAATATGCATTTATTGAACACATATGCCATTAAGACATCATGCTTTATTTCAAGAATTTAAAACTATAATGAGATACTAGCTTAACCCAATGTAACTCACAATCTAGGAAAGAGACATTGAGGTTAACCGATGACTGAGATACAATTTGCTATGGTAAAAATAAGTACCACGAGTTATAGGTTTGCATGTTCGTAAAATTAAGGATTCTAGAAGGGACTGATGGCAATATACATCCTGAGGTTGATTCTCTTTCCCTCAGCAATAGTGTTGATTCTTCTTTATAGGTCTTCACTGAGGCATATTGTATAGTTCTTAAGTTTTGTGTCAGGATTCCTCCACCCTTTCTAGCTTTCCCTCTAGTGTCTTATGCTTCCATTCTTTCTAACACCTCGCTTATTCTAGAGAAACCACACTGTTTAAGTCCTTCACACCACCATACACATGTGTTCATATGTCACTCTTCCCATGGTTTATACATAGTGGAAGGCTGATTGAAGTCAGACATTGAGTTGAGGGACTATTTGAGTTTCTTTAATGTGAAAAGTCCTGGGGCACCTCCGTGGCTCAGTAGGTTAGGTGTCTGACTTTTGGCTTCTGCTTGAACTATCTTATAGTTCATGAGTTCAACTCCTGCATCGGGCTCCATGCTGTCAGTGCAGAGTCTGCTTGGGATTTTCTCTCTCTCCCTCTCTCTCTGGCCCTCTTCTACTTGTTCTCTCTCTCTCTCTCTCTCTCTCTCTCTCTCTCAAAATAAATAAACTTAAAATGACAAAACTTCAGGAACCCTATCTTTGTGGTATAAATACTTTGGGTGAGGGGAGCCCAAGTGAATTCCTTTAGAATCTAAATTTGTTCTATCTAGCTTCTCAAAGGCAGGTTGCACATGGCAGCCTTTCTTTCTTTCTTCCATGGTGACTTTGGCTCAAAACACAGGAAATTATTGTTCTGGTTTGTTTTGTTGGTTTGAGAGAGGACAGTTATGAGATATAGCATGGCAGCTTCTCAGTCAAGGAAAACATAAGTATAAACTTACTCCTAAAATCATGGACTATCCATTATCATCTAAGAGCCACAACTATTTACAAGTGTCATGTGCATATCCCTTAGATTATGTATTTTAAAGAGTAGGGAGATAGAGAAAATAGAGATGGACTCTGATATTCAGAAGTGAATTCTATAACAACATATAAATTAGAAGATGCTGCCACAAATAGGTTTTGGTAGATGAGGATTACTGAGGTGGGGTGAATTTCTGGGTGACTCTGAGTGAAGTAGAAATTATTCCCTAAAGGAAATCTTAGAGTCTAAAATAATATGAAACAATAGGCTCATTTTTTAAAAAATAATAATTTAAAATCATTTATTTTGAAAATGGTAAAATTAATATCATTACAATTATGATAAGGAAATTTTGCATCGATAAATACATTCTGTTCTAGCTTTCAATCTGTTTATCTTGGCAACCGGATGTGCACAATCTTTTTAATTCTCCCCAGTGAGAACCTCACTCATTATTCCTCCACTGCCCAGGGATTTGCTCACCATTATCCTCTGGCATCACTATTATTGTCAGCAGCCAACTTATGCCCCAGTGCAGTTATTGGCATTCAGAAAATGCCTTCAGGGCCTGACGTTTACATAGTTAGGGTGTAATGTGATATTTTTGTGCTCATATCATGTCCATAGTTTGATATAGAATAAATTTAAAAATATTAATGGTCCAGGGCCTTTGAACCCTTGGAACAAATCAATCTAAATGGAACTTGATTAAGGAAAATGAACTTGCTCGCTCTTCTCTCTCAGGTGAAGCGAATTTCTGAAGATCCTCCTTGCAAATGCCCAAACAAATTCTGTGTGGAGAGGCTGTCTCAAGGAAGATACCGAGTGGGAGAAAAGATCCTCTTCATTAGGGTAAAGTTTTACTTTTTACCTAGTATCATGTCCTTTATGAGAATATTCAGGGCTTGAGTTGGGGGTTATAGGCGAATTATGACCTGTAACTAAGCAAGAACTTCCCTTATGGTCTTTTCAGTTGGATTTGAAGATACCAGGTATGAACATGTTTTTAAATGTATTATACATAATTACTACTGAGGGCTAAATAAATAGAACTATCTTTCTCTTTTTACATATATGCAAAAACACACACCGAACAGATCATAGAGATCATGTAGAATGAGGAAAAGAAAAATCAAATTCCTTTTTTTGTTTATGCGTTTAGTTTCAAAGGAACTAGCCGCCGCCACCACCACCACCACCCCACCAAACTCCCCCCACCCCCTCAATTCCCATGGGAAATAGAAACAGTGTTCTGCCCTGGTCATCCATATTCCAAGTTTGGGAAGTGATCATCATATTGGTTCTGGTAACTTTCAAATGATTTGAACATGATTTGGGTTCAGAAGTTTGGGTAATGAACCAGAGTGAGAAGAATGAAAGCTCATTACAAGGGGCATGGCTAAATAGTGGCTGCCATTTGTTTTCTGGGTTAGAATAAAGAAACGTGGATGTGTGCCAATGAATGTTCTGGTGGTTTCGGTCCCTTTTACAATAATTAATATCCATTTTACTAGTGAAAAATCTGACTAGATATCCTGAGAAGTTTTAAGTTGTTATTAGTGGCTCAAAGTAACATTTCATGCCTTTCACTTGATCTGTTTTGTTAAAAATCAAGACAATTTGATCTCAGAATAAGTTTGTGACTTTTCCTAAGACCAAGATTCTTCTCTTCAAAAATGAGAAGATGAAAATAGAGTGCTGACATATACCTAGAAATCTGCAATTCATAAGTATTTTTCTGCCATATTTTTAAGTCATTTCCTAAAGAACAGAGGTTATGATTCAGAGGGACTGTATTCTCTCATTTGAATAAGTTAAAATATCTTGCTTGTTGTTCTGTTTTGTAGAGCAGAATGAATGTGTACATCAAGTGCCATCAATGAAAATTCCTAATAATACTCAAAATCAGTGATGGCCCAGGGGCAATTTTGTCAGTGTAAAGTTTTCTTAATTTCAAGTTTTGACTGAAAATTATTCATATGTCAAAATTTTAAGGCTCTACAGCATGTAATTCAAAGAGAAGTTTAATCACAATTAGTCTTCAAAAGTAATGTTGATCGTTTTGTATTTTAATCTAATTTAAAGGCCGTGTTTATGATTTAAAAAAACATTTCTAGGTAGTAATTGCTATTTTCCTTTGTAATGGCAATGAAAAACATATAATGTTAAATGATGACTAGAGGTTTGAGAACAAATCTGGAAGAATGGCCTCACTCAGATACACAGTTGCCTTAGTAATTGCTTATTGTTCTCTAATTCTTTTATTACAAAGATTACCTATATGTTTATTTTTGCCAAACTGCCGTCTTTTGTTTTAGTACATTAAAAAATAGTGATTTAGTATCTCTGCAAATGTATTTACATTTTACCAGGTTGATCCCTCTCAGTTGAGACTCATGCTTCTTGAGAACATCAGGCCTTAGAGCCTGGAAACAAAACATAGGGCTTCATTTATTTAAGTAACTATTGCTTTTTATAATAGAAGTGTTGACTAACACATGGTTAATAAATTAGATACTTTTCCCTGTAATGTAACCAAATATCTTTAGGCAAAAGTATATATCACATGTATCTATTTGTGTCTGGTCTTCCATATTTAGTCAATGATCTGAGAATTTAATACCGATATTTATAAATAACATGAATTTATATCATATTGGACAGATAAGGTATTTTTTTATGTTTTTGTGTTCAGAAAATGGTTTCCTTTCAGAGAAATCTTTTCATGCATTGTTTATAGAGGAGTTGAGATTTGCTTACTGAAAAAAGTTGCATCCAAGTCCTGAGTGATAGCATTTGAATTTAACGTCAGTTAACAAAGCAGAACATATTGCACACATTCAGTTTCATGCTTCGGATGTTCCAGGTGAGCCTGCGCTCAGAGGGTTAACTGGAATATGGTCATTCCCTGACCGGCCCAGCAAGTTAGGGCACCACTCAGCTGTGACAAGTGCTACTGGGCAATGTTATAATGACCTGTAGTTCTTCCCATTCTCTTTGTGCAGTGTCCAGGGGGAGTTTATATTGCTTGCTTGTTTGTTTGTTTTAACAACAGGTTTCACTTTAAAACTGGCCCGTTTTCTTTCAAATCCTTTCAAAAGGAAACTTACTATCATTGCATAAATTGGAAAATAAAACTATTTGTCACAAAAGGAAACTATCCCTTAATACGTATTCATTGAAATTCTTGTCCTTCAGCTTGCTAGGAGTCCATTCCCACCCTGATGGAGTGAGTTGATTTTAAAAACATCCCTCTCCTTGTCTTTGCTTACCCTTTACTTCCCATTCTATTCTGACCAGGAGCCGAAATTTCACATGAAGACCATATTCACCTTTCATTACATGTTGTCTCTTCTTCTATACTGAGTTGACGAGCTAAAAAATGTCTGATTGATATGCATGTACTTTGGCTAACACTTTTTGATTTGTGGCATGGACTATATTTAATTGATTGTCATTTTGCACTCACTTATTTTAAAGAGCTGACAGTTACTACTCAAAAATACCCAGAGTATTGGTTTTCGAACGATTGATTGGTTGTTGCTGTGAACACCTTAACTTTAAGTTGTTCTGGACACCGGGATTAAGTACTAAGTGCCTAGAGTCAAAATCTCGAACACACTAGGGGAATGATTGCCTCCCTGTCTCTGCATTGCAGTTTTGTGCTTCTGTACACTTTTAACATGGGTGTATCTCTTTTGAGGCTGTAAGGTATGGTCATATTTACTCATAATATAAGTCAATGCATGTATGCATATTATTATGTAAAATGTACATACAGTGAAATATACATGGTATATTAGCATTTACCCCTTAGTATTCTGTCCATTCTGAGAGTATTTTCATATGGCCATAATGAATATGTCCATCCAAAGAATAATTTAGAGTCATTTAGGTCTGTTAAGACTGTTGATTTCGCATTTACTTAAAGATAATACAATTGCCAAAACACTGACTTTCTACCCCTTAGAAAGTCATAAATACAAGATTCTTTTAATAAGTCTACCCCTCAATGCATTTACTCGTGTCCTACTCTTCTCAGCATTAGCCAGAGTTAACAAGTTCATTGCTAAATGATTTCAAGATTTGTTCACAACACCCAATCACTTTACCTATGTATGGTTTTATGATTATTGTGTATATGAACACAGCTTCTCTTTATACATTTGAAGAGATACAATAACAATAAATAAGAATGAAAAATACAAGAATGTTTGCAGATTACAGAGAAAGAACCCAGAAGACTTTTTTGGCAGAGGTTGTCTTTGCTAAGCATATGTCTTATCTGTGAGTTTCTAGAAAGCAATGTATCAATAGCTACTTTGCATATCTGACTACTAATGTATACTTATGTACACACACTTGTATGCTTATGTGGGCATGCTTGTTTATGCACATATATATCTTCATTTAAGGGAGAGGGATTAGTTTCTTTTTTTCCTTTTTAAAAAAATGTTTTATTTCTGAGAGAGAGAGAGAGAGATAGTGTGAACAGGGGAGGATCAGAGAGAGAGGGAGACACAGAATCTGAAACAGCCTCCAGGCTCTGAGCTAGCTGTCAGCACAGAACCTGATGTGGGGCTCGAACCCACAAACCGTGAGATCATGACTTGAGCCAAAGTCGGACGCTTAACCTACTGAGCCAGCTAGGTGCCCCAGGAGAGGGATTAGTTTCTACCCAAATAAATATTAAACAACCCTTTAGGACAAGGGAGAATTTCTGAGATTTTTGACTGTTCCTTTTAGGCAAGCATGCTAGTAATCCCTTAGCAAAGTCAGGATGCTCTTGTTTCTAAATGCAAAAATGATTTCTCAAAGCCAGATTTTTGCTTTACATCTTCCAATGGGTGATAACTGTTTTTGAACTATCTGGTGGACATGCAAGCTAAGTGCTTTCTTTCCTCCAAGGTATTTCAGTTATTTTTCATTGACTTTTGAAATTGGACAGTGATGCTAAAAATTCCTTGTTGACTTCTGTGGTAATACATGTTTGGATCTTACCATTTGGTCATGCTCTATATATCTCTGAAATATAAATATGTGATTTGGAGGCCTGAAGTTGTGATTTTGAGGAGGAGAAACATACACATTTTCCATTGTTTTAGTTCATTCAGTTACTTGGTTTCTACCCAGGCTTCCAGTATCAAGAAGTCAGGTGGCAATATAAATCTGTATAAGCCTGTAGGAGAGGCTTTCTGAAATATTTCTTAGATGTCATAAAAATATGCTATTTGTTTGTCAGTCCCAATTCGATGATGATAATATTCTACACAAATGACAGTAACTTTTGAAGTGATCTCCCTGCTGGGGAAATGATTGTTTTTAGAAACTTCTATGTATCATTGTGGGGAAGTACTGAAGATATAGTGTTAAGTAGGAAAAAAAATACAGATTTTGAAACTGTATTTACATATAAAATATCTCTCTGAAATATTTATATATTATATATTATAATATCTATTATATATTTCTATGTTATAACATATATTATATATTTCTATATTACACATAATATAGAAATTGTATATAATTCTGATTAAGATTTGAAGGGAAGAGGAATAATTAAAGTTTTTAATTTTTGAAGGCACAGAATTATGAGTGAACTATTTTTTTGTTCTGCATTTATTTCTCATGATGACATTAAAAATATGAACTCTTTAAAAGAAGAAAAGTCATCAACCTGATACAGTTTGCAAATTTGAGCATAAGTAGACTTCTAAAAGGCGTCAGGTTAATTAGCTGACTGCTCATTTTTCTGGTCATTGGCTAAGCTTCCCACCTTCTGGAAAAGGGTACAGAGGTTTATTGGAATAGGGCTGTTATTTAGATGAGGGGGGACTTTGCATTTTGTTGTGAATTTGCAGCAGTGTGTTTCCTTGGATGAAGCTCCCACCTTTTCTTAACTTCCATTACTATTTTTTTTTTAATGTTTTATTTATTTCTAGAGGAGAGAGGAGACAGCGTGAGCAGGGGAGGGCCAGAGAGAGAGGGAGTCACAGACTGAAACAGGCTCCAGGCTCTGAGCTGGCAGTCAGCACAGAGCCCGACGCGGGGCTCGATCCCACGAACCGCGAGATCATGACCCAAGCGAAAGTCGGACGCTTAACCGACTAAGCCACCCAGGCGCCCCCTTCCATTACTATTTTATATCTCCATTTTAAAAACCGACTCAAATTGTTTTGGGTTATCACTAGGAAACTGGCAAACATCTGAATATAGTCCCTTCTCTTTGCAGATGCCATCAGGGAGACAAACACATACTGAGTTTTCACTCTCCTACTCATTAAAGCTTTAATCATTTGATATTCCTCTCCTTTTAAGGCTCAAATTTCAGTGACATGCAAATGGTCCAATATGATAAACTGATCTCTGCCAACACATGAAATAGATGTAAATGGCTCTAATGAGTACAACATCCATTTGGTAAGATCTTTAGACAACATAGTTGCTCTCATGCCCTGATCGTGGGACTTTCTGGCAAGAAATAGCAAGCCAGTGGGATCACATGTGAAGCAACTTACTTTTTGTGCTACTTGATTTGGGCATTAATATGCTGAATAGTCTTTTACTTAATTACACTTTGTCACAACTCTAGCACTGTTCAAAGAGTGTTCCGAGGAATAATAGTTCTAGAAGATGTTCAAAGATACTATTTGTAGAGGACAGTTATCACGCTGAAGAGTTTAAACAGGCTCTTTCAGAACTCTTTTTATTGAATTGACTCCGTTGGCCTCTGAGCACATGGTAGATCTCATTTTAACCTTTCCTGCTGGTGTGGAATGTACTGTTGCCATTCTTATTTTACAGATGAGGAAACTGAAACGTGGAGGTTGAGTAACTTCCCAAACTGATAAGCTAATGAGCATTAAAAGTTGCAGTCACAGGCCTAACACCCAAATTTACACTCTTTACCACAAAGCAATACTAATTTTTTTATCTGAGATTTTCTGGGATTTTTCTGAGGGTTGAATATACTCCTGCATCTATTAATTCCTACAGTGAGATGTACTATGTAACAATTTCTAAAATGTATCTGACCATGGAAAGATTCCCTCTCCTGCCCTTTTTTCCCCAGAGCATCATCCTGGACTAGGAGGTCATGAAAACATACTTCAGGAAAGACATTATCAATTGAGGCAAATTAAAAAAAAATAATTTGTAACATAGAATTACATTGAAGTGAAAATTGTCTACACCATTTGCCAGAGTTAAAACCCATGTATTTTGAAGTATTGCTAAGAAATACAGAATTTAAACTCATTTTGACCTTCAAGTTCCTCTTGGAAATTTTAATAAAAGGAGTGACTGGAACATCATTAAAGGAAAGAGGGCTAAAATGTAACAGGTATCATTTGTACCAGCCATTTCAGCAGGTGCTTTATATACATTGTCTCCCTAGATTCTCTCCACCTTACAGCTGGTTTTGAAATTGCTTTTATCTTTTTGTTACAGATGAAAATACAAAGTCTTAGGGAGTTTAAGGTCTCAGTAAGTAGTATGATAAACAATTTGAAGTCCCAGCTCCAAACATATAATACACTCCTCTCGAAGCTGCCTATCTAGGGAATGTCCATCAAATACAAATATGTTATTCACAAGGCTGGTCCTCTACAAAGGACCCGGAGCTTTTTATAATATATTTAAGGCTCAACCACATAGTAGTGTGTTCCTTATGTCATTTTTACTTTAAAAATATTTGGACTGCAAAGGTCACTACAGTTGCATAATCAGTAGTGTCTACTGTATAGAAAGGGATATAATGTGTTTGCCTGACTATACTATGATAGTGATAAAAATTATAATATTTACTAGGATTAGGTGTTTACTTGTATGCCAGATGCGTTCTAAATGCTTTATAAGCTTATCTTGTTGATTAGGCAAAACAAAGAACTCTATGTATTACAAAATATATTATCCACCCTGATACTTTTTTTTAATAGAAGTCAGAATATAATCCTTCTATATTGACAGGAGAGTGTTGTTGAATCTCTTTGCTAATTGTAGATATTTTTAAAGTAGATTACTATTATTTTAAGACATTTTTACAGCAGACCTTCACAGCTGGTAAAACCGTATGAGATTCCATGCTAACACTCTAGTGGGTCAAGGAATTTCCCCCACATTTTTAAGAAATGAGACTACTTAAGGAGCCTAAGGAAAAGACAATGAATAATTTAACTGTAAGTCAGCAAAAGAATTTGAAATCTTAAAGAGTTACCTTCTTAATACTACTTTTAATTAAATCACTCAGATCAAGGGAAAGGTCAAACACCTTGTTATTGATTCTTTGTAATTTCTTATTTACCATAAAGATCCTTCAGGTTTATACCTATGTGATAAAGATCAATACACTGTAACAAACCAAGCAAGAGGCACAAGATCTCTGTTACTATAGCAACCCAACCTAGCAGTATCTTCTGGGACTAGCTCTAAGGGAAGGTCCAATGATAGCAAGGGATATTAGTTGCTTTTCTGCTCTTATGACACATATTGATTTACTGTGAGTAAAAAGTAGCATGGTTCCAATTGCATACCTTTCCTGGTAATGAAAAATGGGCTGTTGTGTAAAAAATGCAAAGGAGTTTTAAACAAGTGGCAGGGAAAATAAAACTTGCATTTATCTTAGTGGAAACATTGCACAGCCATTACTCAGCAGCCAAATGTTGAAAAATTCATTTTTTGAGTAACATGAATATAAACCCTTCATCTCATTTAGCAATTTATAGGAGCAGTGATTATGATTTCAAAACTATCTAATGGCTTATATCCATTTCTATGAAAAAATATGGCAATTTTTGCCTCTGATAGATGTAAAATCTCAGGCAGCATTTATAGTGCTCTAATCCATGGTGAGAGAAATGTGGCTGTTAGTAAAACATGAATGTTTTCAAATTGGGTCCTTTTCTTTGCCTGACTGTCTCAAAACTGAACGCTAATTCAGGAAAAGCAAGCAACAGCATTTAAAATGTATTCAAACACTTTAATTTCAGATTTTAAGTTCTTTTTTATAATAGTTCTGCTCCATTAAAAACTCTTTCATTTGTTTGTAATTTATTCATGTTCAATGAGGCTGGGCTAATAACATGGATATAATTTACACTTTGGTAACACATCTCTCAAAGGACTTTGCAAATGTTAATATGTCCTCTTCACCTCTTTTTTTTTTTTTTTCCCTGAGAAAGGCATAGATCTTGGATGAATGCAAAATAAATAGTGATTAACCATGGCTGTAAAATTTTAGCTGATAGAGTGCTATTTTTCTGAGATTTATCTTTTGAGTCTGATAACCTTTAAACATGGAGAAGTTGAAAGTTGACTTTGTCCAAGATTGCACCCAATACTATATTTGGCACTACTTTTGAAAACAAGGGAAAAATTCAGTTTGAATCTCTTAAAGGAATGGAAAGATTAGCTAATACATTGGGACAGTTCTTTATGTTCTTATTGGAGAATTCATTTCCTCTTCCATTGAATTGTTAACAGGCATATCAACTGTGAGGAACAATGAATAAATGAGAACTCAAAACCAAAGATCTCTTTTCCCTAGAATTTGTCACTCTTGCCCGTTTAACACTGAGAAGATTTTAAGAATTATATCTATTTTCAGCTGACCTGAGAAGCATTTTTATTCATCTCCAACTGGATTAGCAGGATATAGCATATTGTACAATATGTGTGACTCTTTCACTTTCAATCATTTTCTTTTGCCATTGCACTACATCTAAATAAGTGGACAATTTTTCTCAATAGCCACAAATCAAAATTATTTAAACTTACAGAAGCATTGGAAAATTAAATGGCTTCATTGGAGAAAAGCACAGGTCCTACGATCTGTGTTTTTAATTTCTTCATTGCTACAGCCTTCCTGCCATTAAGATAAATTTGCATGTGCGTGTGGTGTATGTCCATGTCTTATATAGTAATATGTGTGTGTGCATGTGTGTATATACACATGCATGTATGTATATGTATATGTAATGAAAAGGCACAATATTAGAGTAAAATTAGTTCACTGATTTGGCATTTCGATTGTTAAAAAGTTCTCAAGTTGATTAATCTGTGCCTAATATTTCTAGTCAAGGATTTTGTTAAAAAAAAAGAAATCTATTTTGTCTATATTTCTTTACATATGCTATTTAACACTTGCTGAATGTTTTGTGTGTCAGATGTTTTTCTAAGAACTTTCCTTGGATTCTTTTATTTAGCCCTCACAACCGTTTGCGATAAGCACTAATATTATCTCTGCTTTAAGAATAAGAAGACCAAACATTAGTGAGTTCACTACTTGCCAAAAGTCACAAAGCTTTAAGAGTCAACCTTTCTTTGAAGTCAACATATCCGATTTCAGGGATATGGTTTTAACTGTACATTATTCATTCTATTTCAGACCATCTAGTCTTTTGGCAAGTCACCTTGTGAGTTTTGCTGCTCAGCCTTTCAGCACCATTAGAAGTGACCTGTACTTAAAGTGTAGCTCATAATTTGCTTAGGTCTTTGTTGACGAAGGGAATTGAATGGCGAATCCCTGTTGGAGTGTCAGACAAGAAGAGTACCCAGGAAACAAAGAATCTTATAAAACAATAACACCCCAACCCCCTGTAAAAAAAAAAAAAATCAGAAAAACCAGCCAGAACGGGTTTCACACTGTTCAATATATTCATTGATTTTCTTTTCAATATATTGACCAGATTTGAAAAGTCTTCCAGAAGTAAAAGTTTATTCTGGAAAGTAATATTTTCAAGTTACGATAATTACAGTTACTGCAATTACCTATTTCCAATTTTCTTTCATGCA
The DNA here is from genome assembly GCF_008692635.1 of Crocuta crocuta. Lineage (NCBI taxonomy): Eukaryota > Metazoa > Chordata > Mammalia > Carnivora > Hyaenidae > Crocuta > Crocuta crocuta. The sequence continues at coordinate 972,189 of NW_027530617.1, read as the reverse complement.
GTTAAGATTAAATCCCTTTAATCTAATTATATATGAAAGGATGTTATATACATGCTATGGTGGAGTAGGAAGGTGACATTGTCTTTTATACTTTTTTATGCTTTTGTGACAGGGTCTAAATTAGACGTAGGACAAAATGCAACCTGAACGTTTTTGGCACAGCAATCGATGCTTTTGAAAGCAAGTTCTCTAAAAATGGATGTCAAGTAATTTTTAAATAACATTTTTTTTCTTAGCTGTTTTTCCGCTGGTACTTCATGGGGTAGAATATATCTTAGCTTTATCTGATTTGTAAAATACATTCACTTATACACTATATCCTTTTATTTTCATTACTACTCTGTGAGAAAAATCAGTAGGGGTGTTAATTTACAATCTTACTTATGAGAAAACTGTGGATAATAGAGATTTAACAACTTTCCCAAGGTAATCCAGCTAGCAAGTGGTTGATCTAGGGTTAAGTCATATTATAGTTTGTTATATATTAAATTTTATATATTTTAAGTTTCACACAATAAAATATCCCTTTTAAGTTTTTTTTTTTTTTACCTTAACATAAATTAAAACACTTAGTTGTTCACTGTGTTTTTGATTAAGGATCATTGGCCTTGCTTGCAAAGTAGACATTTCATAGTAATGAGATTGTAACGTTTATAAGATTTTTATCTTCCTTCCATTTGTCATTATCTCAACAAGAACATTTCTTGGTTTATGTGTCCTATGCTGATATAAATGTGAATGACTTTTAGTGATTAAAATATCAGTGATTTATTTTGCAAAAGGGAAAGAAACAATTATGCACAATGTGTCATGTTCTTGAATTATTGATGAGTCTTCTAGAGGCCAAAGAACAGACCAGTGAAATATCTGTCATTGTAAACTGTACATTATTTGGGGCGCCTGGCTGGCTTGGTCAGTAGAGCATGCAAGTCTTAAATCTCATGGTTGTGAGTTCAAGCCCCACGTTGGGCATGTAGCCTACCTAATAATAAATAAATAAATAGTACATAACTATCCCACAGGCTCAAGTTGCATAAACAGATTATAGCAAGATTCATGAAGAAACACACTTTGCAAATGTGGCCATCCTGTGTTTGTATGGATGTATCAAAATGGTGGAAGTTTTATCATTACAGCATCGACTCTAGTAATTTAAGACTTGTTTATTTAGTGTTATCTTTTTCATAAAGTCAGTTAAGTGTCTGCATGATTTGGTCATTTTAGACTTTGCCTTGCATTTCCCTCTAATACTTGGCATTTTGAATTTCAGTTCCTCAGTAAAAACATGGACTCTCGGTCCTGGACCCAGCACGTGCCACCATCACCTAACCACCAAGCCTTTCATTGCAAGAGCCTTACTGATTCACATCAAATTTTAGTTCACTAGAATGGTGTGTTCACGTTTTATTAGTATTAACGTTTTCATTTGAAGCTGGGTTGTGTGTTGTCTTAGAGTACATTCTGCCTATTCCTGCCATCTTGTTAGAAGCATACTAAGATCTTGAGGAAATCTTTGTGTAGATTTTGGAAGGAACAAGTCCCAAGAATTTCATTTAATGTTGGCCTTAGGATATATACTCAATTTGTTTTATAATAAAAATCCTGATGTTACCACACACACACACAAAATCCAAATCCCAGTGAGTTATTTAGTGATATTTATTTCCGTGTTTCCCTAAAAGAGCACCAGAAAAAAAAAAAATCATTACATTACATTAGTCTTCTAGTTGTAGCTTTCTTTTACAATTGTCATTTCCTGTACATACTCTCTTCACTACACTCACACTTTGTTCTAACATTCTTGGTTATTATAAAGAAATCGCTTGTTTTCACCCCAGAGTTTTTCTAATCTACTATGTGTTACAGAAAAATTTGAAGGGACTGTAAACTCCATGGGAGAAAACTATAATATCTTGAGCTATCATCACGTAAAGGACTTTTTCATCCTTTTGTTTCTAAACCAACCCATCCAATATTTGATTCATTCGTTTCCCCAGCTGAGCAGTCTCTTTTACTCTGAACATTCCATTTGTTATGTTTTTCTTGAAATCCAGCCTCACAGAATGTGTGGGGCAGAGATAAGTAAATTGTCTGAAGCCTCATTTGAAGGCAAGTAAAGGGACTGATTTCAAATCTCTCTTCTAACTTTGGCATTAGGCATAAGATCTTCACATGTCACATTCTCAAACAGCAACTCCCAAATAGTAACATATTCATTTGTCATCATCTACCACTGGGTTAGTCATGATAATCTTATCCAGTCTGGGATTTTTTTTTAAATAATCATTATGTTTTGAAGTCCTGGGTTGATAGAACATGTGTGGGAGCTCATATGGCACAGTGTTGTTGTGTATTGAGTATTGTTAATGTCTCACTCCCTGCCCATCGGATAGCATAAAGGCTAAGGTGGGCTTTCACCTTGCACAAAAAGGCACATTAGACCACAACATATATGTCACCAAATTCCTCTCCCATGATGATGTCTACAAAATACCTTTCTACCTCTTCTATTTCCCTAACTATCTGTAGCCAATGTGACAAAGAATTGGAGGTGTTTTCAGAAGCAAAGAGAGGAATGTCTCTTATAATCAACCTTGAAAATCTTATCTATCTCCTATATTTATTCAATATCTTACAACAAAAAGGAAATTTCCATCCAGCACTGAAAGAACTCCAAAGAAACCTGATTTCAACTGACATCTTGGCAACAAAGATTGAATAGGATCTTCCTTCATGTCCACCATTCATAGATCTAATGGATAACACTTTGATATATATCAGCTCAAGGAAAGAAATGGATGGAATATTCTAAGCATGAGAGTTTCCTCTTTGACTAAAACAAAAACAAAAAACAAGATAAAAAAACCTTACAGCCACAATAGTATCTAATCATGGTAGAGAAAGAAATGTTTCCCAAGAATGACTTTCCTTTGGAACTCTGATACTTAGGCGGAGAATCTGAGACGTGTCCTTCAATTCTCATTAAAGAACTTGCAATAAATCCCTTTTCTGATAAGCTAGGTGTCTCCTTGTGAGTATGTGGCAATTGTGAGATTAGAATTCTACATACATTTTAAATTACAACAGAAGAAAATGGTAGAGTGTCACCCCACTACTTTCTGAGGGTGAATATAATGGCAGGGCCTTGAGTAAAGAGCAAAGGGCCAAAATGAATGAGCAGAATAGGCATCAGTGAAGTTAGAACAAGATGGCAGGATTTTCCCCTAAAATAAGAAATGTCATACAGAAAATAAGCACTTTGTTTCCTTAACAATTTTGTTTAGGATTTCACTAGACATTCTCTCGAATGTGGTTTGTTTTGCTTGCGGAATTGAGACATAGACTGATGTCTCTTTCCCTGGCAAAATTACTGTCTTATATATATATATCCCATGTTTATATCCCATATATCCCATATATATATGTATACATATATATATACATATATATATCTCCCATGGTTATGATAAGAGGTCTGAGCAAGGAGCAGAAGACCAAAGGACCCCAGAAAATAGATAGTTCCAACATTTGTGTTTTAAAATGTCAACGGCCAACACTGTTACCACTTCTCAGTCTGTGTTTGCCTCAGTTATCTCTCAGGATGGCTGGGAGATACAGTTATCACTATAGAATACACGGGAATATGGGAACAGTTCTTACCGCAACTTGACAAAAAAGGTTTTCTCTAACCTTATCGCAAGAGATCGCAGTTTGCATTTTCAGGTGACGTTCGTGTACCTTTCTGCAACGGAGACGAAGAACATTTTATGAACTTCCTATCTTCTTGTTTCAGTAGGGTCTTCATGGTTGTGACCATGTCTCCACAGCCAAAGCAAAGCAGACATTTAAGGTAATTACTTAGATAATTAAGGGGAAAACCTCTCCACTTTGCTTTCACTGTGGAACCTTGGCCTCCAGTCAAATGAGGGAAGTTGGGCCCCCCTACACATGAATATTGTACCTCTTTTAAAGGTTTCAATGAGGTATTAAAATGCTGTTTCTTCTTTGGTTTTCCCATAATGCCTTGTAAAAATAGCAAGGTGGGGCTTCCTGTGTGTGGGTGGCAGGCAGTAACCTAGTGATTTCTGTCTTTTCTTAGCACAATTCCCATGTCCCTTGTGTGTTCCTTCACTGGGCGTATAATTAGAATTATTTGGAAGTATAAACCTACATTTGGCTTCTTTTAAGAATTTTTTAAATGTTTTTTATTTATTTCTAAGAGACAGAGAGACAGCATGAGCAGGGGAGGGTCAGAAAGAGAGGGAGACACAGAATCTGAAACAGGCTCCAGGCTCTGAGCTAGCCACCAGCACAGAGCCTGACGTGGGGCTCAAACCCATGAACTGTGAGATCATGACCTGAGCTGAAGTCAGACGCTTAACCAACTGAGCCACCCACGCGCCCCTACATTTGGCTTCTATATGCAATATCAGCTTAATCCCTTCGCTTTAAAATATTTAAAACAATAGCCTTATGGAATAAAAATGAAACATGCCATGATTTCAGAATATCTCCATATGAATCTGATTGCACAAATCGCCCTTGTGGTTTAACACATGGGATCTCATGGACCCCTGCCAAATTTCTGCCTCAGGCACCACAACCAACCTCTCAATATATCAGCAGTGCTCTAATCAACACACGTGATTTACCGCTTTAGTACAATAGAAGTTAAAGACGTAGGAATGGAATAGAACCTGAATTTGAAGTCTTGAGATTGCCAGTGTAAGTAGAAATATCAGATCATTTGTAGTTTTTAAATATCAACAGATATGATTTGGAAAATAAAATGGCTTACTCGAGTAAGTTTTATCTATGCCACTTAACTACAAGTTGGTTGTTAGAAAAGCCCCATTGCATAAATTCTCCTTTAAACAGGATGACTATATCTTGAAGCTAATTGTGAGAATTTGTTTAGATGTCTAAAGTATGGTTAAATGTATTTCTATATCCATAATCTGTTCTGCTATTCATTTACCAAACACATGAATGTATACTGTGTGCAAAGAGCTACCAGAAAGCTGTTTTGTTATAAGGATTGTGCTTAGCAGTGTAAATAACGGGTCATATGCTGCTAATAATTCTGACAATGAAATATAATGTAATTGGTTATCCATATGAATAGTTGACAAGCAAGAGAGAGAGATGAGTCCTCTTACAGTCACTTCTAAAATCACCTCAATGAACCAGAGAATGTCATAGAACATCAGAGTTCATGACCGAGTTGGATGACAAAAACTCTGCGCGTAACTTTGCTTGGACCTGTTGAAAGACCTTGCACGGAGTCTTGTGAAGCAAGTTACTATTAAATGAAGGTGAAATCTTAATCAGTTGGTCTAATCTGGCTGTGACAGCATTGACCTCCATCTGTCACCAGAGCTGACTGACCCAGTCTTGCTATCTGGGTGTACAGTTTGCTTTGTCACTATTCAGGTGTCACTTGGTTAAAGAAGGGGTTGCCCAACAGGGCTTCCTTGTTTAAAGTATATGAGTGACTCTCTTCTTTTCACTACTCAAATTGTCACACCTCTCCATGCTTCCCTGAAAATTATTTGTTTTTAAAGTTTAGAAATCCATGATGCCTATTGCCATCACACGAACGTCAAAGAGCTTTAAAAAGGGCTGTATACTGCACTAGAATGTCAGGCATGTGGTTACCTAATGACCCTTATCACTAGTCTTCATATTTTAAGGGTGAGCCTCTATAGAAAATCTTTGATGTTAGTGTAATCTCGGTGGGTATTGTGGATTTTAGAGGGGAGCTTTGTAACGAAGCTATTGTGCCAGTTCTTTGCAGGGAGTGGGGGTGGAGGAAGTACACATTTCCCTTTGGGGAGGCCAAAACCTGTGCAGAGTTCTCTTCTCCCTTTTTCTCTGCCTTCTTGTCTTTCCCCAGAGAAGATTAGAGGCAGGGAGTATACATCACCAAGTTTTTTAAGGTGGCATCCCTATCCTGGTTTTTGTTCTTTCTTTCTAAGCGTGTATACTTCACTCTATGGACACAGAATGGCAACGCTGGCATTGTCGTAACTGGACTGAAGTGTGCCAAAATCAACATCTAGGCTTGCTTTCTGGGGGCATGGTTTGGAGACCCCGTATTGCCTAGAGAAAGAGTTCTTGGAGCTAAGCTTTATCGTTTGGTAGGTATGGTCCTTTCAGGGGTTATTTCTCCTTTTACTCTTGAACTCAGGAGGTTCTGGGAGAGTGCTAAGAGCTTCCTAGATAGTGGCAGATGTGATTCAGGAAGCTTTGTCACAGCTTGGACCCAAGGGCTGACCTATGCGGGCCTGCAGAGGCCAGCCCCCTAATTCTTCCTCCTCCTGGAGGCCGCAATCTGCCTCTTGTAGTTCCACTTTGCTCTCACACTGTTCCCTGCAGGAAGCTCAGGCCTTTCTGACTTCTGCGGGAGAGGCTGTCAAGCTATCTCATTACTCAAGTCTGTGCCCAGTTTTCAGTCTTCCCTGCCTCGTTTCATACACCTTTCCACAGGTGGGACTTGTGCTCTACCCCTTCTCACTCTTCATGTCCAAGGCCACACCACAGTCATAGTCTCTCAAGTTTAAACCACCTTCAGATCTTGTGAGATCTGTATAGGCCTAGAATTGGCCACAGGCCTTGGGATTTGTTTAGTATGAACTGATGTTCTCTCTGAAGCAAGATTACTTTTTCTGCCTGTTGTTGTTGACACCCATTGGATCAATTCTTTGTATCCTCAAAATGTCACTTGCCACAGCAGGTTATAAAAACGATGGCACACACCATTTTAACCATTTAGATTATAGCAGTTTATACTTACTATAACCTACATAACCAAAGGCGAGTGCAGGAGGTATTAAGGCACTTAAAATGCCCCCACCCAGTGTTTGCTGCTGGACATTCCTAGTTAAATACATCAAAATTCCATTTATGTGCAATTTTTTAAATTTATTTTTGAGAGAGGGGGAGAGAGAGAGAGAGAGAGAGAGGAGGGGCAGAGAGCGAGGGAGAGAGAGAATCCCAAGCAGGCTTTGTACTGTCAGTGCAGAGACCGATGCGGAGCTCAAACTCAAAAACCATAAGATCAAGACCTGAGTTGAAACCAAGAGTCGGAGGCTTAACCCACGGAGCCACCCAGGCGCCCCTATGTGCAATTTCATATTCAGTGATCTTCAAACCTGTTGACTGTGTAACAAATATCTCTCCAGAATAACCCAGTGCTTTCTTCCATTACCAAGTGATGGAGCTATGCAAGTGGCTTATCTTCATCCACATTCTCTCTCTGATTTCTTTAAAGTGAAGCATTTCAAAACAAGAGTTGTGTCTTTGATTAAAATATAGTTAGTGTGCCATTTTGAGCAGAACACTTTTACGATATTTTAGGAGAACAATTTCTGGAGTTTTGTTTGTTTGATAGCAAAGTATTTGAAAATTTATCTAAGAGAGCCATAGTTAACTTGTTTTGGGAAAGTGCTTAAGGCAGAGCTTGTACATTGACTTCAAGAATTTAGATCAGGGGCACCTGGGTTTGTTGAACATCCTAGTTTGGCTCAGGTCATGATCTCATGGTTTGTGAGTTTGAGCCCCATGTAGGGCTCTGTGCTGACAGCTCAGAGCCCAGAGCCTGCTTTGGATTCTGTGTCTCCCTCCCTTTGTGCCCACCCCGCCTCGAAAATAAATAAACATTAAAAAATAATAATTTAGACCATGTTGGAGGAGACATCAAAATTAAGTTAGAGATCTACTTTTCATTAATCTTTCATGTGATACATTTCTCGGGGCTAGTTTGGGGGTTGGAGTTCCCAAAAGCATGTTACCTGTCCTAGGGTTTTTCTGTTAATCTGGATCTCAGGAATCAAAGGCTATCAGGGGAAAGAGAAGTCTGAGATGAGACTCAGGAAATAAGCTGTGGTTAGCCAGCCAACAGTAGAAGGAAGAGGGTTTCAAGCAAAATCAGGAAGGAAACAATGTGCACAAAGGCTCAGAAGCACCAGAGGGAAGAGAAAAGGAGAAAGAGAAAGGGACAGAAAGGAGAAAGAGAGAATGAAGCATTGTCAAAACTCCTAGAAGTGCAGGCGTCAGACCAGAAGGCTCAAGGGGTGGAGAGGGTGAAGAGAGGTGTTAGGCAAGGGGAGGTATGATGTAGGTGGGTACAGGGAGTCACTTCCTGAAGATGCTCCTGTGCTGTAAGAGTTTCGGCTTTTCCCAAAGGCAGTACAGAGATTCGAAGCATTTTTAGAAGGGGAGAGATATGAATAGATTTCATTTTAACTCACTCAGGCTGTAGTGCAGAGAATGAGTAGGAGAGGTATACCACTGGGGAAAAACCATCCTACTATGTTGGCCTGGGGAGTAGGTGGGTCATGACTGTGGCAGCCCAGCCTGGAGCCCTGTCTGATAAAAATCTGAAATAGAACCTATATTTATGATCTACTGGGTGAGGCCCTCTATCTTGGTGTGTAGTTTATTCAGAATGGAAACCCTGTTCGCCCCCTAAACACAATATATAAAAAGCAGCACGTTGATTTTGGCTTGTTCTCACACATCTGCCTGGCATAGAGGAATTGGCTGGGTTTCAGTAGGTCAGAATTTCCACTGGTTAATAATGAGTTTCTTTGGTGAGAATTTTACATAGCGTAAAACTGAAAGTTGCTCGTAGAAACTAAAAGAGAATGATGGGAAATGATGTTTTTATATTTTACAACTGTGGCATTTTCTTTTCTTTTTTTTTTTTTAACCTCTGGGTAATATCAATTGACAGGAGTCAAATAAATGAATAAAAAGGCACAGGTTGGTGCTCCTATCAACAAGTTTTTCGAAATTTGTTACCCTAAGCTCTTCTTTTCCACATGTTACCCAGTTTCTCAGGTCCAGATCTGCCGGGTGATTTAGTACATATTTCATTTAGCATAGCAGGGCTATAAAAAATACAGTGCTCTGCTCCCAATAAGCTCCACGGTAAAACCAAGGCATTTTCAATGAAAACTGTTCCTTGGGCCAAAAAGCCTCCCCAGAGTATTCTTTGGCCATTTATAAATTTCTTTACATGAGTTCATTACATATATACCCAGAAAGCAGTGATTCCAGATGTGTGGCCAAGTTCCGAGCTTTCAGGGGTACCTGTTAGTGCAACTTATCCTCTCCTGTTAAGTCTGTGAGTGGTCAGCAGCAGATATTAAGCACCTACGATGTCCCAGATACTAGTCTTATGGTTAGAACAGTGAACAAAACTGTCTGCCTTCATATTCTCATTGTGAGGAGACAGACAACAAACAGAGAGGGCAGGGGTCAGATAGTAAAAGGCCAATATAAATATTTTAGGCTTTGTGGCCCTATGGTTTCTGTCACAGGGACTCCACTCTATTGTTTTAGCGCAAAAGCAGTCTTAGGCAATGTAGGATGAATGAGCACATGGCCTTGTTCTAGTAAAACTTTATTTACAGAAGAAGAATGAGTGCTAGATTTGTCCTATGGGCCATATTTTGCTAACCCCGACATATATCAAGAAATGAGTGCGTTGTTCTCAGGTGCTGATAAGAGGACAGGGCAGGATCATATAGAAGGGAGGTACTGGATGTGTCTGCTTTGGCATCAGTGGTTAGAAGACTTCTTTCTGATTAGATTAAATCAGCATCCAAAAGATTAAAGAGCAAATTGTTAATATCATCTCTCACTTAAAATATACATAAAGCTATTAAAGTTAAGTTACAGATTCCCAAAGTTATAGAAGGTAGGGACCATCTAGAACAGCCTGACNCCCACGAACCGCGAGATCATGACCTAAGTGAAAGTCGGACGCTTAACCGACTAAGCCACCCAGGTGCCCCTGTTGGAGTCTTCTTGAAGAGAGTCTGAGATATCGTCCCATAATGCCTCAGTCTTCATTGATTCACATTTCCTTTGAATTTCCATGGCATTTATTAAATGACGATACTCACTTAACATTGAGAAAATACACCATTGGTCAGTAGTATGTCTTTTGTGTATGTTACCTTTGGCCCCCCTGACATGTATGGGCCCTGTATTATATTAGCTTCTAACCAAAGTGCCTGGTTTGGTGTCCTTATGTTGTTGACACATGATAACTATTGGGTTATTATATCACAAGGATCAGGAAAGTTAAAAAAGAATGCAGCTAGGATTCCAACAAGAAATGGCTACACTCGATAATTTGCTTTCACAGCATATCAATGATGGTAAAACATTAACTGAAGGGAAAGGAGGGATATACTTTTGAATCTCAAGTAATCTCTCTGATCAGGTCTGTGGGATTTGTTGTTTTACATGCAGTTTTTGTTAAATTCTGAGCCATATAAGAAATCAGAGGGCACAAGTTTATCAGTAATTCTATTGGTACTTAAAGCATGTGGAGGAATCTCTTAGACAAAAGGTATTACCTCCTGTGTCTAAGGAGTTGAATAGAAATTATGATCTCAGACCTTAAAGTTCCAGTTGGGAAGGGATCCAAGAATTAATATCACAAATAAAGTTTAAAAAGACAAAGGTTGCCAAAAGATAGGATGTGATTTCAATGACAGGTTCAGCAGTTCCTCTGACAATAATGTGCTGAGCAGCAACAATGAGCTGGACACTCTTCTAGGCACGGATGAATTTAGGAACAGGTGGATCCATGTGCACTGGATTTATCTGGAAAGGTTTCAAAGGGAAATTCACCAGCGTTTTGAGAAATGAATGGGATTTGGATATGTGAGAGCATTTTAGGAGGATACTAGGGTCAGCATGGTAAAAGAGGAAGAACTCAAGAGATGCTTAAACAGTGAATGGGCCAGGTTAGCTGGAGATCATGTAGAGAGTTTAAGTAGGGAATAATGTAATAAAGGACACCACGGGCAATTTTGGAGGGCCCTGAAAATAAAGTCAAAAAACATCCATTCTGACCTGAAGGTGTTAAACAGCCACTGAAGGTATTGATCAATAGCATGATAAAATTGAAATGCAAGGCAATAAATTTGGGAGAGGTTTAGATATAGAATTATTGATTGGAGCAGGAAGAGACTAAATGCAAATACAAGTAAGTAAGAGGCTATTCTGGATGCTCATAGGATAGGAGTATTAATTAAAATGGTGGCAGAAAGAATGGAAAGAAAAATGTGAAAAGTATTTTCAGGGTAGGCTTTTTGGAGAGGAATAGAACAGAAGAAGGAGGCAAAGAAGAAACTGGAATTTTGAAAATGATAATTTTCTTATTAGAGATTGCCTTTTTCCCCAAAAATTCATAAGAAGAAACATTATAGCTTACAAGAATCTCAGAGGTCAGTGTGACTGATTCTCCCATCAGCTTGCTGCATAACCTTGATCAAGTTATTTAAAATCTCCGTGAGCCATCTGCAATGTGAATTATAATAATAATCATTTTAAAGAACTGAGCATTCATTCATTCATTCAGCAGATATGACGCAAATTATCTTCTAGTGCCTGAGAGTCGAGTAGTGAATAAGATAGTCACTCACTTCCTTTAAGGAGTATGCTTTGTAGTACAGACATAGTACAGATTATTTTCAAGTAGGAAAATATACAGGGTAATTTGGGGTTCTCGCAAATGTTAAACGGAAACATTTTATGTAATAAAGAATAAATGGGATTCGGAAGGGGTTACTTAGGTAAAGTTCTAAAGGATGGCCTCTCCAGGGAGGTGATCTTTGAAGTAAGACCTAAACGGTGAGAAGGAGCTGGGCTCGAGAAGAGCAGGGAAAGATGATAGAGAGCAAGTACAAAGCTCAGCTTATTTGAAGAGCAGTGTAGCAGATTTTTTTTTTTTTTTACCTTCTCTTTGAACAATTCTGGAATATGAGACCAATTTAAGCGTGCGTACCAACAGTCCTAGCGGTTGGGTGATAGGGTCTGTGGGTGGAAATTGTAGCAGATTTAAAGGAGACACCTGCCCTCTAGCGTCCTCCCTGTGTTATTTAATCCATTAGTAGGTTCCCCCCCACCCCCTCTTCTCAGTACCATGGAGGATGTTACAAGTGGGTATGCATTCACTGGCTCCGTGAAATGCATTAATGTATGTAGAAACAAAGGAAGAAAATTCTGAGACACCAGCTTCTGTCAAAGAGCAGATTTATATTTATTTATTTATTTTTGCAAATGAGAAGGATTGGAGACAGAGGGGAACAAGAAGTGTTCTGTTGAGAGGGATGACTTGCATATTTTGGTCTGGTCTGTTCATTCTTATATAAACTAGGGAAAAACAATGGTCCCATTAAGTGCTGTCTTTTCTCATCTCAGTGTTTTTCCTTTTGGGGGAGGATCAAACTGGAATCAGGGAATACTTTGATTCTGTGGTGTGGGTGTAAATTCTAACTCCTCACCCAGCAGAAAATTCAGAAAACTGGGCTCTAGAATCTTTCCTCTTCGTGAACTCTTGTCCTCTTTCTCATTTTTTTTTTATTCCACCCTCCTGGTTTAGAAGGTGATGGGAGACAATAGAAAATAATGTGAAAGGCTTTGGACCCTGAGTTCCTCTACACTTACATCTGGTGTCTTTCTTGCTTTGCTTCAGCCACATTGGACTTCTCTTCTTTCAACACATTGTGTTGTTTCCTCAACGGTTTTTGGAAATATGGTTCTTTGTTCTGGAATGCACCTCCTCTCTCTGTCCATTGCCTAACATCTCATTTTTCGTCATTACTCCTAATGGCCTGGCGTCCAACAAAACTTCCTTCCTCCTCATGGTGTGGGCCCTTGTTAAATTAGATTTCTCTGTTAAGGTGGCTGGATCCCAAGCATCCCATACTTCCCTGTCTCTTCACCACAAAGGACCTTAGAGGTACGACTCATGTTGTAGTTGCTCATTGATTTCTCTCAGTACAACATACTCTCCGGGACTCGGTCTTGCATATGAGAGTTGCATAATATTCTCAACTGTATTGCACTGAAATAAACAGATACTGTTGAGACATAATGCAAAATTCTGGAAAGGTGAGGGACTCTGAAAACAAAGATGTGGAAAAATAATTTCTTTAGTTGGCCCTGAGTAATAGAAACAAAACATCAGTAACTTAAAGAAGATGGATGTGTATTTCTCTCCCATAAATGTCCAGGGTTGGTTTGATGACTCTGTTCCTCCAAGTCCTCAGGGATGCAGCATTTCTGTAGCTCAGCACTCTGCCATTACTATCGGTGGGTTTCAGACACATGGTCTAAGATGTCTCTGTGCCTCAGGCAGAACCATAGAGGAAAGAAGAGACAAGGAGCCTGTGCCATTTAAGGAAAATTTCTGACTCACTTGACTTATCTACCTGCAGGGGAGACTAGGTAGGCAGCCCATATACAAGGTAGATATGTGCCCAATTACATTTCTACTGCTCTGAAGGAAGACACAGGTACTGAAGATGGACTATATCTCTCCCAGAAGATCAGAGTAAACATCACAGAGATCAGGTATAAGCTGAACACCAAAGTCGCATATAGTCAAGCATTAATTGTGGCCTTGGATTTAAGACTTTGATCCTATAATTTGTAATGAAAATTAAAGGCACAAAACAAGAGTTACTGATACTAGAAGAATGTATTCTTCTGGGGAGTGGCTTCTGTTTTTGTTTTGCTATCATCTATATAGGAGACGTGGACATCAAGGAATGTTTTTAATAAGACACAGCACGCTTTTCTCATGAAATGGGTTGGCTGGCGAGCAGTTTAATTCTAATTTGGATTCAAGGTAAAAATCAGTCAACCATGTAAGTCTCTAACTTTCAAAAAGTAAGATAAAGGAGAATAAGTTGGGAAATAAAGGGGAAAAAATAGTCACAGTACTTTATGTTTACTTAATGCATGACTATTGACAAAACACTTTGGATTAGAGACATTTGACCTCATGACAGACCCCAAAGCTAGATAGATTTATGGATAAAAGCCTGAGAAATTAAGAGACCAAGCCAGTGTCAGGCAACTTATAAGAGATGGAGTTAAGACTGAACTATGCCCTGTCACAGTCAGTCCACATACTTCCTCCTGTCCCCAAACACTCGTCACACCGGGTGAGGGAGCTCGTGGAAGTATGGACAAGAAAAGATATACTTCCTACATGCCTTTTTGGTAAAACGGGCCATAGGAGAGGAACATACATTATGGTATTTATAGCTGTTATTCTTTAGTCATAGTTCTTAGAGAAATCTTTTATGGAATCTTCCATGGCAAGGGCTTTTCATTACTTAATAACTGCTGCAGAGCCAGCAGCCTGCCAGGGTGTACAGTCTCTTGACAGCACACACACAGTGTAGAGGCTGTGATCTACACTCTGCTGTCACTAAGCAACCGAGAGCAGATTTCTTTGTATTCGGAGTTATTCACCAAGCTGGGGTTGGGGGGGGGCGGGGTCTCCCAGAAGGCCCTTCAGAGCTAGACCTTATGGAGAGCCAGATTAAATGAAATTCAGAGATATTATGGCTGTTCTCACGGGATATCCATTTCCTGACGTGTGTCCCGCCTTTGCTGTTGCAGCAGGTCACATATGAGTGCAGCTGCTACTTGGCCTGATTCAGAATTTTTCACCCACAGGTTTAATTAAAATTTCTAGCAAGCACCATCTATCATTTCTCTTTTGTAATTTTTCTCCTTCAGAGAGAAAAGCATAGTGCTCATTACCTCTCGTGTGTTTATACTGCCCGCATTTCTATAGGAAGAGATTCATAACCCTTTTAATAATTCATAGATTTTCACTGGGAACATTAATGGAAAGCAAATCATACTTGTTGGTCTGTGCTTTTAATTAAAGATGTGTGGAGTCCCTGAGGTTTATAATTTAACTCAGTGGCATATATTATAAAATGTAATATAATATCATTGGGAATTATTTTATATAATAATGTAACAAAGTAGTTACCACCTTGAGAGATCTAGATCTCCAGGTCTTTGCTCTTAGAAATGGGGATTCATGGGCTAATTTCAGTATCTTGGAATGGAACTTCTATCTTCCCCAATAGCAGGGGTACATCATCTCACCAAATTATCAAGCCTTAGGTCAAATTAGTATAATGATTGTTTCTTTATACTAATCAGTTCATGTTCTAAATAGCACAGCTTTGTTTTTGATGAACTAGAATGGAACTAAGTTATTTCTTAATGAGTAAGTGTTGACGACAGACTTTTTCAGCATGAGATGTAAAAAAGAATGTTGATTTTAGAATAATATATACCATGCAGCCCTGGTACTGTTCTGTCACTTGAGTAAGCCGTGCAAGTACTGTGAAAATGAATTCTCTCATCTGTACAAAGGGGATTAGTGACATCTGTGATGGATTTGTTGGGAGAACTAAAGAGCGCACCTGGCCCGGTAACTAGCACACGATAGCCTCTGTTTGAGAGCTCAACAAAGTCAAGACTCAGTCAATCTGGGCAAAGCCAGCTTGGGCAAGCCATGACATCATTTCAGAGCTCCTGACACATCTGTGAGAAAAAGGAGAAAGCTCATCTCAAAGATACTTTCTAGGTCAGATAGTTTCTATCCCTTACCATCCAATCGAGACTTCCCCTCCCGTACATGAACATACATGAACATGCATGAACATACACACATACATGAGCAGTATTGTCTGGCTCAACACCGGTCTTCTGTCATCTTATTTCCATGTCTATAAAATAGATATAGAAATATCTGCTTTCTGGAGTATACAGGAAGAGCCTGGCATATATAAAAATCATTTAGACTCAGTGGCAGCTGATTATTCACAGCAGTCCATTGAGCTCTTCCTACAGGCAAGGTTTCCTGGGTTCTTCACCATCCTGGCCATACACTCCGGGTACATGGCAAGTTGTCCATACCTTCCTCCGTGGCCTGGAAACCAAACCAGTCCTGCACACGTGTTCTCATAAGTGGCCTAGATCCTCTGCATAGCTTTGATCTCTACTCTTATGTAAGGGCAATTAACCTTCATTTCTGGGACATCTCTCTTGATACTCTTTCTGCCTGGTTTTCTCACCTAGTTGTTGACTCTATAAGGTCCAAGGTCATTGGTTAGATTCACTTGTAGACCAGTTTGCATCTTCTGGCCTAGCCATGGACAGCTCCGTAAGCCTGACATAGCAGGCAAAAGGCTGCAGTTCCATTGCAAGGACATCTTCACTCTAAGAGAACAAAAAAGGGGAATTGAGAAAACTCCCACGTTCCTCTACCACACTCTAAATGCTTCATCTCCATGAATTCTCAATGCCAAAGACAGCTTGTTTGACCTATGTGAGCCGTTGCTGTATTATCTTCTGAGTTCAACCTACTCCATGTATCATAGGTCCATGCTTCACAACATCGTAGCAGAGGGGAAAAAACAAAACAAAACAAAACAAAACAAAAAACCCCACAGCACACAGAAAGTACATCCTTATAGGCTGCATGAACAAAGAAGGTCAGTGGCACAAAGAATTTGGAACCCTTCCACCTCCTCTTTTTCCATTCATCCTGTGTGGGGGCGTCTTGCCCCTTCTCTTAGACTCTCACCTAGCTTCCCTGACTCATTCTGACACATTATCCTCATTGGAAACTATTTTCCCATACTCCTGACACATCCGTACTGTATCAGGTCTGTGCTTCACCAGAAAGTGCCAGATGGCACTGAATCACCAGCTGCTTAATATTCGAGAACAATATTATATACAGAACAGAACAGAACAATGTACATGCTGATTAAAGGACTTTGCTGATGTCTTGGGAATCAGGGAATGCCCCAGTCACCTCCACAGCTGTGCCTTGACAATTTGTATGGATTACCAGCTTCTCTGGGGACTGTTTGCTACTGTGTCTCCACCTTTACTTTTGCTACTGTACCTGTGGCACTTGAATTTTTGGCTCTGAGCTTTCCGCCACTCAAAGTACGTGATGATGTGTCACTGTCACTGGAAGGGGTTTAGCCTCCTAAGTGCTGAGGGCTGCTCCTCAGGATGGAGTCTATAGGAACACAGCTACAAAAACAAACAAGCTATCAACATAGGTGATTTTACTTTTGTGGAAGAATTGGCATTATAATTCCGGAAGATGTCAACATGCTAGCACATCCAGGCACTGCCGTTATGCTATGAGTTGGATGAAGTGCTGTGAATTGATTCTGAACATAAAGAAGTACAATACATAACAAGGCAGACCTCCTCTCAGGTACTTCCTACAGAAGGACTTAATTTTCCATGAAAGCATTGGTTAAAAACTAAAGCAAAGCAAACCAACCAACCAAACAACAACCAAGCCACTATTGCTTTGGCCACCTCAGAATAGCCTAAAGTGTTCCTGATTAGGTCTCATAGTTATGTTAAGACAATCACAAAGCTTGCCAGATCCTCATTTCTGAAAACTGATCTACATTTAAATCAGCTGGTTTAAAAAAATATGAAAAGGAGAATTTTATCTGACGTGTTACCATTGATCTTTATTAATTTTTAAATAATTGGATGGAGGGAAATAATGGTAAAGATTACTGTGAACGCCTTGAAGCAAGTTTTGAAAATTAACCAAGAAGTCCAGCCATAGATCTCATCACTTAACAAGTCACTGTATGTCCATTTATCATACAGCAGTAGGTTATCACTTGTCCATTATGTGAAAAGATCTGTGTTCAATATTAGTAATTTAGACTTCGTACTAATGATAATCACTCTATTAGAAATATCTTGAACATCTTGATGAGGTGCTAGAAGATAATCAGTAATGTAGGACAAAGACTATTCTAAATGAATGTACCACTAACTTCTATGAATATTGGCTTTGCATGGAAATATTGTTCATGAAAAGAGACAAAAATAGATTCCCACTTTTGTCATTGAAGTCACAGAATTGATCACATAATACAACACAAATGGGTAGGACGTTCTCAGGGTTGGTGAGCTGCAAACTTGTATCTCCTTTAGTGCCAAACGTCATTTTCATAACCTTCTCCATAGCTCTTTGGCATTTTCTATTCTATCTTTGAGTGCTTACCAAAAAGAAGTGAGAAAACTCTTCTAAAACTACTCAAAACCTTTGCTAATAGTCATGACCTTATAGATTCTCAACTATAGCTGAATATTAGAATCACCTGGGGACCTCTAAGAAAATGAGTCTCTAGATCAATGGAACAGAACTGGACCCACAACTATATGGTCAACTAATCTTCAACAAAGCAGGAAAGAATATCTGGTGGAAAAAAAAGACAGTCTCTTCAACAAATGGTGTTGGAAAAACCAGACAGTGACATGCAGAAGAATGAACCTGGACCACTTTCTTACACCATACACAAAAATAAATTCAAAATGGATTAAAGACCTAAATGTGATATGGGAAACCATCGAAATCCTAGAGAAGAACATAATCAGCAACCTCTTTGACCTTGGCCGGAGCAACTTTTACTAGGTAGGTTGCTGAAGGCAAGAGAAACAAAAGCAAATATGAACTATTGGGACTTCATCAAGATAAAAATCTTCTCCACAGCAATAGAAACAATCAACAAAAGTAAAAGGTGGCCTATGCAATTGGAGAAGATATTTACAAATATCATGTATTATAAAGGATTAGCATCCAAAATGTATAAAGAACCTATCAAACTCAACACCCCCCAGTTAAAGAACCCAGTTAAGAAATGGGCAGGAAAAAATGAACAGACACTTTTCCAAAGAAGACATCCAGATGGCTAATAGACACATGAAAAGATGCTCAACATCAGTCATCATCAGGGAAATACAAATAAAAACCACAATGAGATACCACCTCACTCTTGTCAGAATGGCTAAAATTAACAACACAAGAAACAACAAATTTTGGTGAGGATGTTGGAAAGGGGGCACTCTCTTGCACTGTTGGTGGGAATGAAAACTGGTGCAGCCTCTCTGGAGAACAGTATGGAGGTTCCTCAAGAAACTAAAAATAGAACTACCCTATGATCCAGCAATTGCACTAGTAGGTATTTACCCAAAGGATACAAAAGTACAGATTTAAATGGATAAATGTACCCCATTATTTATAGCAGCACTTTCAACTAATAGACAAACTATGGGGAGATGCCAAATATCCATTAACTGATGAATGGATAAAGAAGATGTGTTGTATATATATCTATATGTATACACACACACACACACACACACACACACATATATATAGTATATTACTGTATTATGCCAAATATCCATCAACTGATGAATGGATAAAGAAGATGTGGTGTGTGTGTGTGTGTGTGTGTATACATATATATATAGTATGTTACTCAGCAATCAAAAGAATGAAATCTTGCCATTTGCAATGATGTGGGTAGAGCTAGAATGTATTATGATAAACAAAATAAGTCATTCAGAGAAAGCTATTCAATTGACTGTGTGATTTCACTCATATGTGGAATTTAAGAAACAAAACAGATGAGCATATAGGAAGGTTGGAGAAGAGGAGAGGGCAACAAACCACATGAGACTCTTGACGATAGAGAATAAATTAAGGATTGGTGGAGGGAGGTGGGTGGGAGATGAGCAAGATGGGTGATGGGTACTAAGGAGGGCACTTGTTATGATGAGAACTGCGTGTTGTATTAAGTGATGAATCACTGAATTTTACCCCTGAAACCAATATTGCACTTGCATTATTGCAATATTGCACTTATATTAGCTAAATAAAATTTAAATTAAAAAAAAGAAAGAAAAGTAGTCTCATAAGAAATTCTGGTTTAGGGGCGCCTGGGTGGCTCAGTCATTTTAGCATCTGACTTTGGCTCAGGCCAGGTCATGATCTCATGGTTCGTGGGTTCGAGCCCCGTGTTGGGCTCTGTGCTGACAGCCAGCTCAGAGCCTGGAGCCTGTTTCAGATTCTGTATCTCCCTCTCTCTCTGACCCTCCCCTGCTCATGCTGTCTCTCTCTCTCTTCTCTCTCTCTCTCAGAAATAAATAAAACATTAAAAAAATTTAGAAATTCTGGTTTAAATAGTCAGGGGCAGCGCTTGATAATCTTCATTTTAAAATGCATCAAGCTAATTGCTTTCATTTTCCAACATGAATTATATTTACCTAACACCATCAGCTGCACATAAAGTATTCCTACAATTTATATAATACCTTTGTAGCATATATCTGTGTTCAGTGAGAGAGAATAGAAATTAATACAAGATTCTTCATCTCAAAAAATTAACAGACTTTGAGCTCTCTGAAATACATAACATGAATCCCACCTCTGTAGCTTATTACACTGTATGAGTCTGGTCAAATTGTCCCAGCTCTCTGATCGTTGACAGTTAAACTGCAGAGGGAGAAAGCTAATACCTTCCCACAAGGTTGTTAAAAGTATTAAATGAGATAAAGTACTCAATAGAAAGTGACTGGCATTGTTGCATTTCTACTATCACTATTATCATAAACGGCATGTATATCACTTATGCGATAACATGCAATATATGCAACTTATGTACATATAGTGATATGTATATAGTGTATGTAGACAGAGTGTACACATGTACACCTACCATTTGTTACTCTCACATAGAGAAACAAATATTCTAGAGTGAAAAGTAGATTTATTAGAAAAAAAGAAACTTCATAATTTTAAGCCCAGTAAATGATTTAAAAAAGGCAGTGGTGAGAAACATTGGGGAAAAACATGTTTACCCCTTTGTTCCAAGAGATTTATTTAAGCAATGCAGCACTAAATTTTTAATGTGAGGATCATGTGCTTATGTGCTGCTGCCACCTATTGCCTGGATTCCATAACTGCAATTTTTGCTACATGTTTCATTGCGTGGTATTAGATAGAGGTGGGAAAACAGTTTGGTTCTTGCTAGTCCTTTTGAAACAGATGTTAAATAATGTTGAAATATGTCTGCGTGGGAATTTATTTGTTATCCTTCCCTTTTAAAATATGTAATTGTGAAGAGCTGCTGGTTCAAGCAGAATGGGTTACTGACTTCTTGCAGGTCATGTCGTTAATCTGTCTTTAAAGTGTCAGAGCGCCTCTACAATATGAAACAGTATACGTTGCCTCCTCAACTCTGCATTTTAGCAAGGCGTTGCTTCCCTGCAAGAAAAATAAATGTTGCTACCACTGTTATGTCCTCTATTATTCCTATAGTAAATATTATTTTGTGAGTCTTGCATGTTAACCTCATGTGAGTAAAAGCAGTGGTAAAAAGAGAGACTAAATGAAAGGAGAAACAAGAAATTATGGCTGAGGGTGAGTAAATGATTCAAGTGTGTGTGCGTGCATGTGTGTGTGTGTGTTTCCAGGAATGATTGTGGTATGATTTGGCTTCATATGAACGGTCATATGATATAGGACAAATTTGGCACTATTGACCTATGAACTAGATAATTCCTTATTATGTTAGGAGAGGGGGCTTTTTTGTGCATGGTAGGAGATTCAGAAACCCCTATGGCTCTACCCACTAGGTGCCATTGCAACTCCCCCTCCTAGTTGTGGAAGCCAACAAAGTCTCCAGAAAATGCCAAATGTCCCCTGGGTTGAGAGCAACTAATGTAAAAGCATGCTATGGTAATTACATATAAACAAGTGATTTTTATACTTGTTAATTAGTCTCGGGTTTGTACTAATTGGGGACAGCTTTATAATGCCAGTGAATCATCAACAAATTCAATCTATTCATTGATTTATTCACTCATTCAATATTCAAGAAGGCAGTATCATATATTAATAAGTGATTTGAGTTTGAATCCCAGCTCTGCCACTTACTAAAAATTAAATAAACTAAATAAATGTTAAATAAATGACATTTTCCTCAACTCTAAACTGGTAAGTATATCTGCTTCATAAGACTAATGTGAAGATTAAATGAGATATAATATTTAAAGTTCTTAGCACAGTGTTTGCTAATCAGTAATTGCACAGTAATTATTGTTTATTATTTAATAGATATTTTTAATAAATGCTGTTTGCTGGGCATTGTGCCAGTCACTAGGGAGATAATGCTAGCTAACATATTTTTCCAAAATAGTTGTGATAGAGAAGGAAGTTAAATAAATGAGTACCTAATTATTTTGATTACTATTGTGGTAGATTAAGAAGTACAGGGCCCGGGGCGCCTGGGTGGCTTAGTCGGTTAAGCGTCCGACTTTCGCTTGGGTCATGATCTCGCGGTTCGTGGGTTCGAGCCCCGCATCGGGCTCTGTGCTGACTGCCAGCTCAGAGCCTGGAGCCTGTTTCACAGTCTGTGACTCCCTCTCTCTCTGACCCTCCCCCTGCTCATGCTGTCTCTCTCTCTCTCCTAGAAATAAATAAAACATTTAAAAACAAAAACAAACAAACAAAAAAAAAACTTGTTTAAGAAGTACAGGGCCCTATTAGGTCTCATTTTTATTGGAATTACCAGTAACATGACAGAGATGTTTTTGGAGAATCACCTGCTAATCAATTAATCAGATGAAGTAGAGAAAAATATGACTTCCTGGAGCAGTATTATGACCCCCGGATTTAAAAAAAAAATTATATCACTTTACGTACTCTGAAATGAACTAGCAGTAAAGAAATATGCTTCACCTCTGAAATATGTTTTACTTGTGTTTGTAGCTCAGTATTAGGTTGAGTTATAAAATAAGAAACAATTTAAAGTAAAGCTTGATTATTCCACATTAATTTTGACAAAGCATTTTTCTCACTTGACATCTTTCTAACAGTATATAGGCTTGGATCTGAGAGTCTGTTATGGAAGTTGCTGTCAAGCCATGAAATGTTCGCTAAGGCATTTTACCTTCTGGGTCTCACTTGTCTCTTCTGTCAAACAGGGAATGTGCACCTTCCTCACGTCATGTTGGAGAGGATGACGTGATTCCCACCTGTGCATCAATGGTGCATTCTGGGAAAAAGACAATGTCAGCCTTAGGGGGAAATGAGGTGACAATGTGGTAATTGGGATACTATAAGAAATATTCTGGCTGGCATATACCACCTCGCCCAGGCTACCATCTTCAGCCTGGACCACTACACTAGTCTCCCGACTGGCCTACTATCCACTCTCTATCTAGTCATCACAGTGAAGCTAGAATGAGCTAGTAAAAGGGTAAACACATTATTTCCCCCCTCAGAGTCCTTAAAAGGCTTTGCATTGAATTCAGATACCAGAATCCTTAAATGGCTCAACAGGACTCCTGCCTGGCTCTTCAGGCTGGTGTTCTGACACCATCCCCCTTAGTTTCTTCACCATCATTACCACATACACATTTGCAGCCTCTTCAGTGAGTCAAGTGCTCCACATTGGGGCCCACTTTGATTGTTATGGCTGGAATGTTCTTCTCTGTGTGCTGCTGCCCCCAACTTCCTTTGATAGATTAACACACACACCTCCTTCAAGGCTCATCTTCCAAGTAGACTTGTTGGGCTTGCCCACAGTTAGTTTCCCTTTGGGTTCATTTGGATTGCATTTGATTAGATGTCACTGTCTTTGACAATGGTTTGAACTTTACATAGAGTGAGGTCAGAGATTAGTTACTACTGTTGTTGGTTCACCAACACAGTGACCCCATTAGAGGATGAGGGCTTTTTTCATCTTTGGCTCTGCTGTCCTTAGTGCCTTGGCTTCCATGTTCATGTTTCTTCCCTCATGGCTCTAAGATGCTGCTGCAAGCTGGAGACTGTGTGTCTGAGTTTAAGGCAGGAAGAAGGTGGAAGGAGGGGTCAGTCATGGCCTCCTTTTGGAGATCTCCTTACCACTTGTTGGCCAGTAGAGTCACTGCAAGGAAAGTGGAGAAAGTGAACGTTTTGATTCTTAGACTCTGGCATAGAAGCAAAAAAAGAGAGAGGATTGAAAATGGCCGCCAAGGTGGTTAATGTAAATTGACTTTCAAAACATGTTTTTGATCCCTTAGCCCCCTGGAATTGTCCTCTGTGGTACTCATCACATTGTGTTTATTGGTTTGATGTCTGTTTCTTCAATAGACTCTAAGCTCCATGAAGGCAGAGAAATATTGGATTTATTCTATACAATATATTCCCAGTGATTAATGTATTATCTGTCTTACTGTATTTTCTTACTGAGTATTTTTTGGAAGAAAGAATATAGAGAACAAAGAAGCTAGTGTTGCCACCGGGGAGGATAAAATGTTGCGTGAGACTCCATGTTTACAATAAGCATTTATTTTCCCTCTTCTTTATTTTATAAGAGAGAAGGGAAATAAGCAAGTAATTATAATTTGAAAATTCCAAGGGAGTGGTTCAGGAGAGAGGCCCATGGCATCTGACTTAAGGGTAGGAAGGAATTAAAGCCATGAAAACATTCAGGGAAAGGAACAGATTTAGGATTGCTTTCTGTATGTTATCAAGAGAATGTATTCCACTTAAAGAAAATGATTGCATACAGGAAACAGTGAGTAATATTGTTTGGCTGTGACTGTGTAAGGAATGTATAGAAGAGGAAGAAGGCTAAAGAGTTGAGTTAAGGCCATATTTTAAAGAACTTAGAATGTACATGTCAAAGATTTTTCAAGTAAAGAGTAAGTTCAGTCTTGTAGCAATGTTGACAGGGGCCAGAAAGGCAGAGCAACTGGAGGCAATCATAGCTTGTTCACAAATGAGAACAAAGGGGCACCTGGGTGGCTGGGTTGGTTAAGCTTCTGACTTCAGCTCAAGTGATGGTCTCACTGTTTGTGGGATTGGGCCCCACATTGGGCTCTGTGCTGACATCTCAGAGCCTGGAGCCTGCTTCGGATTCTGTGTCTCCCTCTCTCTCTACCCCTCCTCCATTCATGCTCTGTCTCTCTCTCAAAAATAAATAAATATTAAAAAAAAAAAAAAGGATGAGAACAAAGACCTGATAGTGGCTGATGGAAGCAGGAAAGCATGGAATCAATTTGAGAAACAGCAGAAGTTCAAGCCTACCGGGCTTGGCAACCACCTAGTGTGGGCTGGCTTTTCAGCTTATTGCTCCTGTTTTAAGTCTGTTCTGCTCATCCGCTGTCTAGAGCCATGCGTCTTGAGACGTTCTCTAAATTGTCTTTTCCTCCTGAGACTTCTTCTAGCTCACCTCTACGAACAAACCCTTTTGGCTCCTGGGAGCCCATAACTGAGTGGTGTCGTGCCTTGGGCTAGAGGAGGTTTCAAGATAAAGAGTTGAAACATAATGCTCATCATCTTATGTTGTCCCCTACGAAGCAAAATAAAGTCAGAGGCTGGAATGGATAACGTAAAGTTACTTGGCAGTGAAAATGCAACAAACGTTAAGGGATCCGTTTCTCTTCATCTCATTCAAAATGTCAGTCATTTTCACCTCCTTCCTACATACTGTCAAAGTCTCCTATCCAATCTCTCTGGATCCAAGTCTTGACTCTTCTGTGGGTCTATGGGAGATCCTTGTGCATTAGAAATCTTGTCATGCCAATCTCTTGCTTAGAACCTGTCAGTGACCTTTGTTATCTCATGTGCATAGAGAGGGATTAATGGTCCTTTTACCCTTGGTCACTTTTTACCTCACTGGTTGTATCTCTTAGCAGCATCTTCTCATCTCTCACACACTCAGCTATGGGAGTTGTGAACTACTAAGTGTTATATACAAATCATGCTGCTTTGCATTTCTGTCCCTTTACACATGCTTTTCCTGACACCTGGGATGTCCTTCTATCCCTTATTTATCTAGGAAAATCTCAAAAGAGTGCTCGTTGAGACTCAGATTACTTCCTCCAAGAAATATTCACAAGAACACTTGCCCCTCAAAGACTAGGCTGAAGGTACTTCCAGTTGGCTTTCATAGCATCCTTTGCAAACCTTTACCAGAGCAAGCTTGAGAAAGGTATGTGGGAGGTGATTCAAATTATGTTAGAATAAAAAGAAATTTAAAACATGGTAAGCACAGAGGAGCCTTATATTTGCTCCAAGGTGTCAAAGAACAAGGAAATAAAACAGCCTATAAAAATGTAGCCCAAGGGAGGAGTAAAAATAACATGAGAACATAGACCACAACAAAGCTCCAACAAAGGTGAGGAGACATCCTAGCAGAAATAACTTCTATCAAAGGTCAAATAGTCTCCAAATGAAAAGCAAAGACAGATCAGGTGAGATTAAACCCCTTTCCTGAAGACCTCTTAGGATTTGGAGAGACAGAAGCAAAAGGGGTGGTTTGAGATTTAAGAATGAATGGATGGTGAAGGTCTGAGAAGCTGGGTAGTAGAGTTTTGTGCAGCTGTGTAAAGGGCTAGAAAAGATAGAGAAGGAGCATTCATTGAATGAACTAGGCAAGGAGGGAAGAGGTGAGGGTTTTAGGTGCTGATGTCGCTCTTACAAGACCACTGCCAAGTTGGTGTTGATGGATAGTACATCTCAGCTGGAAGACCCCGTGCTGAGGCTTCAAGACCTCAGATAGTCATGCTTCTCATAAGTACTTTAGAAGCTAATGGGCAAAATATGGAGTATCCACCTCCATTAAATACTTTGTATTAATTATGTGCAAAAGGAAAGAGGGGAGATCTAAAATCTAGAGGCCACTAATATGACTTTGATATTAATTACAAAATTTTTGTTTTGATCTTGCCACAGAAGTTTGTTAGATGCTGTGAATCAGGAAGTGACAGAAAAGAGCTTTGCGTGGCCTTAAAAGATATTGGAACCAATAAAAAAAAGACACTGAAAACAAGAGAAAGAAGGACCAGAATCAGAGCCAGTTACACTATTGTCAGCTTGCCTGCCGTGGATCCATACTTCAGATAAGGGAATGGCTTCAGGCTATCAACCTGGGGACATTTCTGTTGGCAAGTAAAGATGGAGTCTGTATATGAGGCCCTGAAATAAACAAGCACAACCCTGGAGGTTCAGCTGAATTTGAATCAGAGTATCAGGAAGTATAGATTCTACTTGTTAGTGAGGAGTAAGTAGATACTGTTGCTCCTCTATCATTAAGTTAGACTACAAGGGACACAGGAAAGTGCCTATCAAAAAAAAGCATGGTTTCTTGTTGACATGAAGAGATATATAGGTGCTGGACAGTTCCTGAAATATATGAAGATGTTTGTACAAACAGGAACATATCATCACATGCAGTGGGGGGCTGAGGAGAGAAAAGGAAGTGCCGAAGGGACCCATGTGGCTGAAGATGCGTTCTGTGGACTTTGTCATGAGAAAATTCACATTCTTAAAGTAGGACTAAACAAATAGTTACTCTGTTGTGCCAGCCAAGCCCTCATTAGGCAAACGATATCCCTTTAGTAACACTTGAGGGAAATAAATACATGGGGATGGGGCTAGATGTGTATATATTTATATGAGATGGCATGCATCTATGTAAATTATTTCTCTAAGTGTGTACATAACACCCCCACACCCCCATAAGAGGCACTTGTGAAAGACTTTAAAAAGCAAAATTACAGAAATGAGAAAATAGGGATATAAAATTATAGCAACATAAAAGTAGAAGATGAGCTGGTGAAAATTTTAGTGAAAACTTTGACTTGAAAGGTACCGATATTCTTGGAGGTGAAAGTAAATTTAAAAGCAAAGAAGGTCAGTGTGGAAGTTTGGGGAGTTAATGTTTGAAAACAGTGAATTTGAGCTAGCAGTTTCTGGTGATAACATTTTAAACCATTAGTTATGTATGGCTTTTATAAAAAAAAGTCTGTGTCATCCTTCCTCCTGGGACCTCTGGGTGGCCCATGGAACAATAGACTCATTTGTAAGTGGGCATGTGACCTGTCCCTGAAGCAGGAATGGGTAGACAGTCTGTGATGAATTGTTTCGTTTTTCTGCACTTCCTCTTTAAGAAGACTGGATAATTGAAAGTGACCTCCAAACTTCACCTATTCATTTAGGAAAATGAAAGATGGAAATAGAATATTCAGCAAGGAAGATTTTTTTGGATCAGAATAGCACCATCTATTTATTTATTTACTTATTTACTCATTTATTTAATTAAATAGTTTATTATCAAGTTGGTTTCCATATAACACCCAATGCTCATCCCAACAAGTGCCCTCCTCCATGCCCATCACTACCCATCCCCTCTCCCCCACCCCCATCAGCCCTCAGTTTGTTCTCAGGATTCAAGAGTCTCTCATGGTTTGCCTCCCTTGCTATCTCCAATTATTTTTCCCCTTTTTCTCCCCCATGGTCCTCTGTTAGCTTCCTCCTAATCCTCCTATAGGTGCAAACGTATGGTATCTGTCCTTCTCTACCTGACTTATTTCGCTCAGCAGAACACCCTCAAGCTCCATCCATGTTGCTACACATGGCCAGATTTCATTGTTTCTCATTGCCATGTAGTATTCCATCATATAGATAAACCACATCTNTGTGCCAATACCATACTGTCTTGATGATGACAGCTTTGTAGTAGAGGCTAAGTTCTGGGATGGTGATGCCTCCCGTTTTGGTTTTCTTCTTCAATATTACTTTGGCTATTCAGGGTCTTTTGTGGTTCCATACAAATTTTAGGATAGTTTGTTCTAGTTTTGAGAAGAATGCTGGATAGCCCCATCTATTTAAAAGATGTGGCAAAGAGTATGGCTGTGTGAAAGATGAAGACAAGGCTTTTGTTTGTTTGTTTGTTTGTTTGTTTTAAGCCATATGCCACTTGGTAATTAGAAAGAATGAAATCCTACCATTTGCAACAATGTGGCTAGAACTGGAGGGTATTAGGCGAAGTGATAGAAGTCAGTCAGTGAAAGACAGTTATCATGTTTTCACTCATATGTTGAATATGAAAAACTTAACAGTGGACCATGGGGGAAGGGATAGAGAAAAAATAGTTTCAAGCAGAGAGACTACTTAAAAGACTCTTAAATACAGAGAACAAACTGAGAGGCAGGTGGTTGGGGGAGGCAGGGGAGAGGGGAAAATGGGTGATGGGCATTGAGGAGGACACTTGTTCGGATGAGCACTGGGTGTTGTATATACGTGACGAATTATGGGAATCTACTCCCGAAGCCAAGAGCACACTGTATGTTAGCTAACTTGACAACAAGTTATATTAAAAAAAAAAAAGCCATGTACAAAAATAATTTTTATGTATATATTGATAAGTGGGATTGGTTTATATTATTCTTCTATATTCTTGAACTGTTTAAATATCATAAGAAACTGGGTTAGAGGAAGAAGAACACTTCTGTGCCTTAGAGAAGGGTTTGGGAGCCAATTAGGATTACAGGGAATACAGCGATTAAGCTATGGAAAATGTCTGGCATTTTATTAGTGTGTAGCGCAAGATAGGAAGAACAAGCAATCATGATCTTGGAATGAAAGTTTCTGGAAGAGAAATGCTGAGATTTATAATTGTTCAAGACAGAAATATAGGAAAGAAGAGGCTAAAACAAACTAGAGGAAAACAAAGCAAATAGCAAAGCTTTGCATTCCTAAATTCATGTCATGGGCTTATCTGAGGATATTGTGATGATTTTTATGTGATGTTGGGAGAAATCCCAATATGCATAATATGAAAATAATTTGAAAAGTGACTTTAAAGGACAAAATGAAATGATGTTATAAAGGATTTTGTAAACTATGAGGCACTATTAAAATGTTAGAAAACATATTTGAGGTTAGGCAGCCAGATTGTACTTAAGGTCTGAATGTTCTTCCATGAAGTATGTGAAAGGGGAAAAATGATCATCACTCATTTTTCAGTAATTTCAGGTAAAATTGCATCCTTATGCCAGGAAGTATATGAGAGCCTGCCAGCTAGTTTGCAAAGAAGAATTTTTTCATAGCAATAAAACAATTTTCTGGACGATTAAGGATATATTTTTTCCTATGTTTTGTAAATTTGACTTTTGTTCTTTTTGCTTTGTTTTCTTGAGTATCAGAACGGAATATTTTAAATTGAATTTTCATTTTTATAAAGAAATGCAGGTAGCAAAATGGTGCTGTAAGATTTACAATCCTCAATTGCAAGCCTGGCCCTCCCCCTTTCCACTCATTGTTTTCTCCTGACTTCTCCCAGGGGCAGCTCGTTTCACCCTTTCTAGTTTTTTCTTCTTTTAGTTATCTCCAAGTTTCTAAATTATAAAATTATGTTAGTCTATCTTAGTTTCTACATTGTCAGCATATTCTATGGAATACTCATAAACCCAGCCTAGCAAGAGTAGAAGATGATTTAGCTGTCCCATGCCTTCCCCTCACCCCACCACACGCATATGGGCTTCCTTTCCTCCTGTTTGCCAGGCATCATTGATGATATAAATGTTGGTCAAATCAGCATTCAGCATTTATAACTATCATGAGGGTGCCTGGGTGGCTCAGTTGGTTGAACATCTGAGTCTTGATTTCAGCTCAGGTTATGATCCCAGGGTCGTGAAATTGAGCCCCATGTTAGGCTTCGTGCTGAGCCTACATGAGATTCTCTTTCTACCTCTACCCCTCTACCCCACTCACATGTGCTCTCTCTGTCTCTGTCTCTGTCTCCATCTCTGTCTCTCAAAAGAAAACAGAACAACAATCATATAAATATTGTAGTGTGCCATGATTACTTTTCCTTTGTGTAACCATTTCTCTTTTCCTAAGTAAGACTAAGAAGTTCTTACCAGATCCCCTTAGAGAACAGTAAAACCTGTCACAATGGTGTCATAGGCAGATACACTGGCTAAGCTAGGGGTTTTGTTTCTGGTTCCTCTGTGTCTCTCCTGCCCAAGGTTGACCTCACAGTGTCATCTGAGACTTTAATTTGCTCTCATGTTGGATTCCCATTTCCTGGATTACGTCTTTTGTGGATTACACCCTTATTTTCTTAGGGTCATCATGAGAAAATGTATAATCATTCACATACTGATTGAACATATGTATCTATTGAACACATATTATGGAATAAGAATTTGCTCAAAGAGCTAAAGATACATCAGAGAAAAACACAGATGGACCATGGCTCACAAAAAAACCTTTATGTTACTCTGTGAGTGCTTGTGTGTGTGGAGGGGGTGAGGGTTAGGGTTGCAGATTAAATACAGATATCTATTTGATGTCAGGTAAACAGCAAATATTTTTTAATATGTTATCTTCCAAATATTGCAGGGGACATATTTATACGGAGAGAATGCTTGTCATTTATCTCACATTCGAATTTAAACGGGTTTCTTGTATTTTTATATGATAAATCTGGCAAACTTAATTGGGGAGGTTTATACTGTATAGACAACAAACATAGTAAGAATGTAAGTTATAGAGCTTGCTAGAAAGTGAGAAGAGCCATGCTGGGGTGGGGAAGGAAGAGTAGAGCAGGGTAAGGCACATTGAGGGTGCCCGGAGCAGAGACCACAATTTTAAAAGGGTGGTTAGGGTAAGATTCTTTGAGAAGGTGAGAGAGTGTCAAGGGAATGAAGGAGGTGAGAAGTTAGCGTTGCAGTGATCTGGGGCAAAATGTGTTCTGAACACAAGAAACAGCAAGTCAAGAGCATGCGCAGTGGCCTTGGAGTGTTGAGAAGTAGCAAGGAGGCCAGTATGGCTGTGACAGAGCATGGGAGAGGCCCTGTGGAAGAACATGAAATCAGGGAGATAGAAGGAGCCCAAATCACACGGAGGTGTAGAGGGCATTGCAAGCACTCTGGAGTTTACTCCCAGTGAAATGGGGAGCCCCACCGCATTCTGAGCAGAGTTGTAGCATACAGTAACTTCCGTTTTAACAAGGTCCCTCTAGTTTCTCTGTTGAGAATATGCTGAGGGGCAAGGGCAGAAACAGGAGAAGCAGTTG
Source organism: Crocuta crocuta (assembly GCF_008692635.1). Classification (NCBI taxonomy): domain Eukaryota; kingdom Metazoa; phylum Chordata; class Mammalia; order Carnivora; family Hyaenidae; genus Crocuta; species Crocuta crocuta. The sequence goes on along the minus strand of NW_027530617.1, from coordinate 940,654 downwards.
GGCGGGGGGCGGTTATTACAGTAATCCAGATAAGATGGAGGAAATTTGGATTTAGGAATGGAGATGTGGAGAACGGTTGGGTTCAGGATGAATTTTTCCTCTTGCATTTTATTGTGAGAAATCTCAGACATACATAGACTACCCACAGAACTACCATCTGGGTTCTATAATGAACACTTTGCTGTATTTACTTTATCATGTATTTATTCATCTCTCCATCTGGTTCCTGTAGATTTCCCTAGTGTGGAGCATCTCTGATTCAGTTTCTGCAAAGATAAACTTTCAGTGTCCTGCTGAGATGACACCGTCATTTGCACTATGGGATCCTCACAGGCATAGCCAATCTGAGGTGGGGTTCAGTCAATCTGAGGGGTGACATGCAGTCAATCTAACCAGTCCTTAGACTGACTTTCAGCCAATTCTCCTCTTTTCAGCTGCACATCTCTTCTTACCTGATGGAAGTACCTGGTGATTCTAAAACCTGAATTTCCTCTACTTTCATGATGATTTGACTTGCTTCTTTTGGGCAAGCTGTCGTTTCAGGCTTTGAGCTTCAACTCTCTTCACTCTTAGTTGGTTACAATCCATCCCTCTGTTTTCCATCTAAAAATGTGTTGACCTTTCTTCTCTACCACAATACCCTCTCAACTGCCCTTTGTCCTATGATTTTAGAACATTTTTATTCCTTGCCTTTGATTTGAATGGGTCTTTGAGAAGAAAGAGACTCATGTTTGCAAATATTTTGTCAATATAAAAGATCTAACTTTATTTATTAATTCTTTGTTTTCCATTTTGATGGATCTACCAATATATGAAAAATCCATTAAAAACAGTGACAAAGTAATAGTCTTTCCAGGGCCTGCATTACAGAAACTATTGTTGCCTTTCAGGACCCAGGAAGACACAGGTTGGGAACCGCTGATGTGTATCATTGTCATGAAAAGTTAGCCTTTGGCTCTCTCAGTGCTGTTGGGTTTTGGTATCAGTGTTTAGATGAAAGACTGAGAGCTCAGATTGAGTCAGACACACATGAACCCATTTGATTAATGGAAGAAATGGGTTTTTATTGACCCTTGGATTCCAGCTCCCCATGCTGAAGGTGTTGCATCTTTGGGGTGGATGAATTCTAGTTTCAGTTGGGCTTATACTAGCTACGAATCCTTCCTCTAGCCAGCTCTTCCCTTTCTGCCACCAGCATTTTCACCTCTTTGCTTTCACTGTGCTGAGTGTTCTATAAAATATTTATCATAACTTTGCCTTTCCTGTCTGAAATGGTGCCATAGACTGGTAATTAGATTGCAGCTAAGCCTTCTTAATTTCATTTGGTGCAGAGCTGGGAAAATGGAGACCTTACATAACAAGTCGATAAAAACTGACAGGCAGTTGGCATTAAGTGCTCCTACACATATTTCCAAGCAGATGCAAATGGAACATTTTGCCAGTCGATCGATCGTTACGTTCATCTGCAAGCTGCTCTTCTCATGTTTGCTTCCAGAAAGAAGCTACCGAGAGTCATTTGTCTACAATGAGCCTAGGAAGAGAACTATTCCCTTTCCTTCTCCCAGAGGGAAACAGCAAAAGCAGGCCAGGAATTTTTTTCTGGCCAGCCTCAATAGCCAGATTTCTGACTCAAGGCTTGGTTCATGTTGGAGGATGGTTTGTCACCATGTAGGGCACTGCAATGGGATTGAGAATTATATTTTCCTTAATGTATGATTTTGTTACTGAAGACAGCAGATCACAAAACTGGGAATCAAAAGACTAGGGCTGTGTTCTTGCTGTGTGTCTGTGAGCCACCTACGTAACCTCTCTGAGCCACAGTTTCTCCATTTGTGCAATGGGAACAGCAATACTAGCCTGCTGAACAACTCGGTAGGTGTGATAAAATGAAATACTTTGCAGACTGTCAGGGGTCTCTCCTATATAGTTTCCTTTTAGAGTGTGGAACCCACAACCAAGCACTCTGGTGTGCCGAATTTCAGTGTTTTTGTATGGGTGAAACAACAGGTTCAAATGCAAATAAATTCTCCCAGGCACATATGAAAACACCTTCCCTTTTCTGGTGTCGGAGTACATGTAGAGTTGAGCAATATGATCATCAATGGAGACACCATAGAATAGCAACACGTATTCTTAGAAAAAAGAAGTGTTGTCCATGGAAATGGTCTAGATAAGGAGCCAGCCAATCATAACCCCTGGCAAAGCCCCTTTAGGATATACGGTTAAGTGGTGATGTGTATTATCTTTGCAGTCAGAGGCTGAGGTTCAAATCTAAACTTTGTCAACCCCTAGCTAGGTGACTTTGGGTGATTTACTTAACCCTTCTGGAACTGCCATTTTCTCATCTGCAAGTGTGGGTAATAATGCAAACCACTTAGAGCTGTTCCAAGAATTAACTGAAATGAAACCTGTAAGAACCTTACCATCATCATCACAATAACACTATTATTATTTTAATGATAATTTTAATAACAAAAACAATGGCAGGCTACTATTGAATATGATGTGCCAGACAATGTAGCTACATGCTAACATATACTTACCAAAAAAACTCTGTATCAGAAACATTCTACAGATGAGCAAATGAGGCACAAAGAGATTAAATAATATCTTAGAGTTATACAGATAGTTGGTGGTAACCATATCTAGGCAGCCTGGTAAAGACAAAGCAGAGTGTCTGCTCTGGTAACTGGTATTCATCTCTCTGAAGCTTAATCTAAGAAAAGGGCATAAAAGACTATTAGGAAGATAAAAATGAGATAACACATAGGAAAAATATTTTGTAAACAATAAAGTGGTAATTCCAGAAGCTTGTCTATTTGAGGAGTATTTAACCATTTATAATTTCAAATAGCTAGAGAGGTTGAGATGGATTCCCCACCTTTTACAAAGAAGTCTACACAAGGCATCTGTGGTAAACAGAATCTCATTTCGCCCTATTACCATGTGACCTTATCACTTACGTTGAAGATGCAGGTATCAGGCTTTCAACATGGCGGACTAGCAACTAAACACCTGCCACTTTTCTCCTCCATGTGTCCATGTAACTTAGGCAGCCAGCTGAATTCCCAGTCGCCCAATTTTGAGCATATGCCATTTCAGGATAATATTGGTTGATGACAGAGTCTGTTGTCCTATAAATTAATTTAACACTCTTTCTCAGGAGAGCAGATGACTGCGTTCTAAAAACAATATTTTCACTCAAGTTATGATGGCTTGTAAAAACACACAATGAATGGGGTTGACGAGGAGGTGTTAGGAAGCATATGATATCCCAGGAGGCTGAACTGATTTAAATTTAGGTGGCTTGCTCCTCTAGGCAGTCAGTGTCAGAGATGGTTGTCTCTTAAAGGGACAGCTCCAGTGGACAGCAGTTAACAGACTGGGCAGAAATAGGGACCATTGTGGGCAGTTACATGGGGAATGGCTTAAAGAGAGCTAGAGTTATGCTGAGGGACGCAAACATTTTAACACTTAAGCATAATAGAGAAAAAAGAGAGACTGAAGTTCTTAGTAAGTAATGTGTTACCATAGTGAATATTTCTAAAACATGCATTCCATATGTAATGAGAATTTGTGAATGGAGATAATGAAGACAATGGTATACTTGATTCTGGAATCATTTGGGAGATTTTCTTCTTCTCTCCTCCTTTCCCCTTCTCCCTCTCTCTCCTGCCATTGCTCTGATTCTCAATTCAACCGCCCTCTTTCCTGTATGATTCCGGTTACTTTGGGTCTTTGACCCAAAATTTGTCTTTCTCTCAAAGGAATTCTCTAAGCAGTGAGTAAAGTGGGTTACATTCACATGCTGGTGTTTTTCAGAGTCTCCCTCACAAAGACAAATCATCTGCATCTTTTCCTCTTTTCTTTTCTGTAAATAAGTAATGTGTTCTATATATCACACATCGTAATTGTTGTCAGGCATACAAAGCTGAATAGGATGTAACCTTTTAGAGAGGTCATGGGGAATTAGAGAAATATGGACAAGAAAATAAGGCAAAAAATATGATAGGTACTCTGCTTGAAGTCTGTGCAGGAAACTCTCAAGGTCCAAAAGAAGTAACCTAAAGGTTGGAGAGGGCAAAAATATTACAGAAAGGCAGCGATGCCTGAGTGGAGCATCAGTAAGTGTTAATGTTGTTGATGCATTCATTAAACAAACATTTATTGAGTGCCCATTGTATTGTTGGCACTGTACTCAGATCTCAGGGCGTGAATTTAGTAAGAAATAACCTTGCCAGCCACTCAACAAATATTTATTGAGTGGCCATAGGAAGGGACTCACTTTAATTCACCTGGTAAATGTGGATGTAGAAAGGCATGAAACTTTTAGGGGATTCCAAGGAGTCCAGAATATTTTTGGGTTAGACAGTTTGGAGTGTAGGTATGGGCTCAGACAAGCAGGGCCACACAGTAGCTGCATCACTGTGCAATGCACAACCTGCACAACCGTATGGGGGCCTTTAAGGCATAGTGAGAAAGAAGTTCGGGAAGGAACATAGCTGAACCATGAAGTGCTTTGTGTGTCAGGCTAATTGTTCCCATAGCAGAATGGGGAGGGACAGAGGTAGGACAGAAGGTATCAGAATCATTGGCAAGTTGTTTCTTCGTATTACGTATGCTTCTGCCCACCCCCGAGATGCAGATTCTGCCCTGGTCCTACACACCTACACAGTCGCACACGTGCGTTCACAGCACTGCTTCAGAATCTTTTCCACGGACTTGTGGTAATGAGGTAATGAGAATGAGTCATATTCTTCAGGTGAGCTGGAGCTAAAAATGGCCGAGAAACACTACCGACAATGGAGACACATGCACAGGCTTTTAAGCAAGGCAATAGCATGATCAGATTTGCTCTTAAGAATGGCCACTCTGGTGCTGGAGTAAAGGGTGGATTGGTGAAGCGTGAGAAATGATGAGGGCGTCCGGCTGGGCAGCTGTCACCTCCTCAGGGTTTGATGACCTTGGTATACAGAGAACTTGACATATATGCCTCTTTCTCTCGATTATCAAAATCATGAACACAAGATTCAAACCTGAATGAAAGTGTTTGTCAGTGTTTCACTGAGAAGGTGGTGACACCTGAAACTTTTCATAAGAAGTATGATTTAAGAATGTTCCAGATCTGTGCTGGGGAATTGATAAAATCAAGCAATCAAATATGAATATGAAGCCTTTAACTTTAAATTATGTTTATTAAAAGATATTATGTGCTATTGTTTGTTTTTGTTTATTGTTTAACTATGGATAGCTTGGCCATCTTAACAACAAATACATCACCAACAAATCCATATTATTTTCTGGCTATCTTCTGTGGCCATTTCTTTTTCACTTAGTAAAACATATGATATTCTGTGATTTACATAGATATCAGCTGTGCCTTATGCACAAAACGTGACTTGATGTATTTCCGTTTTGAAAGACTAGTGTCTGCAAGAAGAAAAATACCTACTTTTCTTGCTTTAAGCTCCTGAAGACCTATACAAAATGTGATTCCAGTCCGTCTCTCCAGGCTATAACTGAGGGAAAGAAAATCTCCTTTCTGAAATCCTATTGTATTATATGACCCAGAGCACTGGACCCCTGATACCTCATTGATCACAGCATTTGTGGGGAACTGTTGGTTAATCATTTCTACAACTTTAAAATTTTCCATTATGTTCTAACTTAATATGGGAGAATTAGCTTATTTCCTTTCAACCCATTTTTTGCCTTTGAATTAGTTTCTGGATGAGCCGCAGAACTTGTTGGTTATGAGATAATTCTTTTCCCTACAGTATTAGGTAAATACGATTGAAAGGTGGTGCTACAAAGCAGGCTTTAGGCCGCGTATTGTAGCCTAATAAAAGGTGCATTGACTCCAGGAAAACAAAGTGAGGACTTACCTGACATGTTGCAAATCACTGCTGGGTCAATATGTTAAGTGATTCACCCACCTTTAAATATTGGATTCATTTTTAGAATATTCGTTTTCGGAGGAGTATAGCCCCTCAACCATAAGGCATGTATTAGATGGGGAATAAAGAAGTGATGTCTAGTGTGGCCCTGGGGAGCCTACCATGTGACCCTCTGTCTGCCTGTGAAGTGAGAGCATCGGCAGTGACCTCAATGTTTCTTTTCTCTTCCTTATTTTAACAAGGCATATCTGTAGATTACCTGGCACACAGCAGGTACTCTAATATTATGACTATGCCATCTAAGGAGAAAATTTTCCCTTTTGCTGGGACATAGGAAGAGACTTCCTTAGAAAAAAAACACATAATTAAGCATCATAGTAGGAAAAGGCATAAAGCAGAATGCCTTTGACAAGAAGGGGCATGTTTTTTTCCCATTACCAAAAGAAATTATTTAAAAAAATAAAAACATAACTTTGAGGCATACTGACTCTCTTCTTGGGTAAGGAATGTATGTCACTCATAGATATCAAAAAAATATTGGGGGTGCCTGGGTGGCTCAGTCGGTTGGGCATCCGACTTCAGCTCAGGTCATGATCTCAGTTTGTGAGTTTGAGCCCCGCATTGGGCTCTGGGCAGATGGCTCAGAGCCTGGAGCCTGCTTCAGATTCTCTGTCTCCCTCTTTCTCTGCCCCTCTCCTGCTCTCTCTCTTTCAAAAATGAACAAACAGGAAAAGAAAGAAAGAAAGAAAGAAAGAAAGAAAGAAAGAAAGAAAGAAAGAAAGAAAGAAAGAAAAGAATTTTAAAAAAGAAAATATTTACAGTGTCTGCAACAGTCCACATCTGCTTACACTTCATGAAGGCCTTTGGGAGAAATGTTGAGACAGAGTTTTGTTACTGTTTTGCTTTTCTTTTTTCTTCAGCATTGAGAGATGTAGCCCAGTTGTGCTATGTTGGTGATGAATCTTCTTCCTTTTGGTAGGATCAAAGGCACGGTGAGGAATGAGGCAGGCTGTAAAAACTAGGAAGAGCCAGAAAAGGCCTGATGTGCCAACATACTGTTCTGCAACTTACAGTATTGGAGATTTGTAGCAATTCTAACTTATTTTTCTTTGCTTGAGAAGAAAGGGGACAGACACCAGCACAGATAACCACTATTAAATACTCAGTTGACTCGTGCATAGATGCTACCAGTCAAAAGGAGTTATCTTTTGGAATGGAGAACACAACATTGTTCAATATTGTGAAGCATCAAAAGTACAGGAGCTGTAACTGAACAGAGAATCAAAGCCTCGTCCTTCTTATGCTGACAGATATTTGGCTATAAATGTATTCTATCCTATTACCTGTACTTGACACATGTTTATTTCTAAAGTAATTAGGGCCACTACAGGATAATCTTCTGAGATTAATTCGATGTTTATGTAGGGTTTATTAGAACATAGCCCCATAAATCGTTTTATGTGAGCATTTGATTTGCTTAAGCTGCTTATTACTATTTCCGATACTGATAATTCCTTGCCTGTGCTAAATTTCACTTGTAAGTAACTAAGCAGGTATGAAAATCCACATTGAAGAGCTTTATGGAGTCAGTGGGTGTGGCCTAATGGGAAAAAGGGTTCTTGTCCCAATCAGGCCATTGAATTTGTGGTGCAATCTTGCACAGGTGGTTTAAGAGCAGCAGTTCTTCTCAAAGCATCAGTATTGCCATCTGTAAAATGGAGTAATGCTGAGAATGACATCATCAGTTAAGGAAAGTTAAGCAGAGCCTATGGAAGTATATATGGGAAAGAGTATTGATATTACAGTATGGATACTGCTCTGAGCTCTTACATGGGAGATTTAAAAATATGAGAAATATATCATCATTCTTTTTGGAGAGCTCACATGTAGTTAAAAGAGGCACACAGGTGAATTAGAGATTAAAGTAGAGTAAAACAATTGAAATTGTGTGTCATCTAAATAGCATACATCAGGGAAGCATTCACTTATCTGGTAAAGAGGACGATTGTGGGAAATTTTTCAGGTGTGAGTGGTGATTGAACTAATGTTTGTGGTGCAGGTTAAGTGGTGAGGGCAAGACAGAAAGGACATTCCACATTTAGGAGCAAACATGCAGAAGCATGAAAGGAAGGCTGTGTTATCTGGGAACATAGAACTAAAATAATTCACTGGTCCCAGAGCTCAGGGAAGGGCAGGCAAGGCTGACTGTTGTGGTCTTGGTGAATAATGTATGCAAACAAAGGGACCTGAATGTAGGAGAGAAGGAGCTAGTGAAGTTATTTAGGCAAGAGACAGTCAAACAGGCATTTATGGAAGTACCTTTGGTGGAAATGGATTTACTAAATGGATCAGACTTCCCCAAGGCTAGAGGCAGTAAGATCCTATGTAAGCAGCAAAGCTTAAAAGTAGGCAGAAGAAAACAGAACCATGAAAGAGGCAGAGAAAGTCAACTCCTTCCCAAATGTCCTAATTCCCATTACCACCATGCAGAAGCTCCTACATCAAACATCACATCTCTCTTCTCTCTCATCAACTTATTGTATAATTGTCCTAGAGAGGTACCTAGAGAGGTAGCAGGAGTAAAGAATCAGTGTCATAGAGAATAAAGAATCTTGTCATAGAGAATAAAGGAGTAGGGTATTTCATGGAAGGAGTGGTCAATACTATCAGATACATCAGTATCTGATAAGATCAAGAAAGATAAAGATTAAGGGCCATCCATTGGATTCAGCAACCCTCGAAGCCATGATTCTCTTCACTGTGCAGTCGGTTGGGGGTGGGGGGGCAGAAGCAACATGTAGTGGGCCAGACAGTGAATAGGAAGTTGGAAATGAAGACGTCATGTGTAAACTTACCAGAAAGCTCAGAAGAAAGGAAAAGATATGAGAACAAAGTAGCCGGGGATGGAAGGAGCAGAATTTTGCTTTATACGAAGAGTGGGAGAGGCTTCGGGATGTTTATCTCCTGAAGGATAAGGACAATTATACAATAAGTTGATGAGAGAGAAGAGAGATGTGATGTTTGATGTAGGAGCTTCCGCATGGTGGTAATGGGAATTAGGACATATGGGAAGGAGTTGACTTGGGACAGAGGGACTTTTTTTCTGTGATGAAGAAAGTAGAGAAAAAGGTAAATATAGACGAGTAAATAAGCCAGTAGAGGTGCCAAGAGAGAAAACCATGCCCAATGACAGTGAAGCCATCAGTAGAATGATGAGGACAGAGGTAAGTAGCCTGTTTGAGAATAATAGGGAGGAATAAGAAATGGAGCTGACCCAAACCAAAAAGCAAAAGGATCAATTAATTGCAACTGACCTAATGTCACTCATTCCTGAGATGAAAAGAGTTCTTCCAGCAGGAGCTCAGCGGCTCAGCCCTGATTCTGAAGGAAGATTATACACTTAACCCAAGGCTGGGGTTTTGTAGGGCAAGCACTGGGTGGGAGGGAGGGAAGAGTTGAGAGTAGTTTGGTTTACAGCAGGTTGATTTGCTTTTAGGTTAAACAGTAGGGGGTTTGGTTTATGGAGAAGGGGATGGGTGTTATTTTTTTTCCCTTGGGACTTAGCACAAAGTAAGATATTTAAATGCATGGCATTTAAATCTCTATAATCAAGGATGTAAATACTTATGGCCATGAAATCTTGACCCCATGCCTGAAACTGTTGTTCAGTTTGACCACTGGCCTTCTTGGAGAATTAGAGCTTGCTGATGAGCTATTGAAATGATATGGGGGGGGGGGGCAGAAATTTAATCCCTATGTTATTCACATTCAGTACAACTCTGTTTCATGTTGGATCCACTATGCATGTATGGATTTATTAAAGAATCTGCAAGAAGGGGTTGTACCTAAATGATCATATATGCCAGGTGGAAAAATATTTCTTTCACTGTTTTGCAGAGTTAGCTAATTGTTTAAAAACTATACTGACTGGTGGTTCTTTCCGGTTGAAATAGCTCATAGTCAAGTGAATTTGGGCATTCTGCCAGGCATTCATACCAAGGATGTTTAGAGGAAAACTCTTAGATGTAATTTGCAGGCCCGGGGGGTGCCAGAACTTCAACAATATGCAAAGCTCTTCTTAGAACAGTGGGAGAAAGGGTCAGCGTACTTTTTGATGCCAGCCTTTGCAATTTTTGTCCCAGTAACTCCAAGGTTTGGAAGCAGGCAATAGAGGCGCACACGGGAGCGTGTGGGAATGGAACTAGGTCAGTCCAATTAAATAAGCCTTGATGGGTTTTGCTTTACAAAGAACTGTTGTAGGACAAGTATTAGACTGGAGTCAGGAAATCCGGATACTAGTCTAAGCAAATCACACCAAAGATCTGTGCCTTTATCAGAAAAACAGGAACACAGTACCACGGGCAGGACAGCAGCTCTGGGGGAGGCAAAATGGTTACAGCGGAATCCTGGCTCCTTTTGACTGCGTTATATGACCGGGGTTTCCACTGAGATTTTAATGAATAGATTCTGAGTGTAAAATAGGTTTAAAACTTGTAGCTAGATGTTTCTGAAGGTCCTTTCTATTCTAAGTCTATTCTGAACTGTAAGTCTAATTCTCTAATTCTCTCTAAAAGAAATAACCAGTGGAATTACATTTAACTTCATTTTCTTGTGAGTCTCGTAGTTTCTATGGACACTCAGCACACTTTTATTACTTTCCACAACATTTGAAACTGCTTCAGGTCAACCACGTGAATCAGGATTTCTTTGCTGAAGTCTACGGATGATTTCTGGGGGCTTGTGAACCCCCTACACACACATGCAGAATTTTGTGGAATACAGACATCAGAAAAGAGAGTCCAGAATTTCCATCAGATTCTCAGCAGGTAAAGGAAAGCAGTAAGCACATGTCATCTTCCACTTGAGGGGAGTCAAAACACCTCCAAATCTCGAACTGACATAGCAAGAGGAATTCAAATAGATTTTACAGGCTCTGCAATGTAAGTGACTCCCCAAGTCCTCTCACACAACTCTCTGTCCTTCTCAACATTACACTGCCAGTATGTATTCTTCATGTTATGGGCATGGAACAGTCAGCAGGATCTTGATGATGGAGCAACATCTCCCCTTCACCTTACATTTTCTGACTTTTGAAAGAAGCCAAGATAAAATTCTTTGGCTTTTCATGCCAGACTACAGTCTACAGCTTTGACATGTTTTTATTGCTCAACCTGTAGCCTTGTTAACCTGGAAATCTAGATGTGCCATAGGCCTGAAGGTAAGTGTTTTTTGTTTTTTTTTTTAAAGATGTATTCTAAAGTAATTAGAAACAATAAGAGTAAAGGAGAACATAAGTGTTTGGCCATTCAGCATCATCTTGCCTTGAAGGGCTCAGTGACTGGAGAAGACTTCAGTTTTTCTGAGTGCATTTCCCTTCCATTTTGTATGGAGTATTTGTGTGATATTAACATTATTTTCAAGAGCAGACATTTCCATGGTCTTTTGAGCCTTCATTCAGAGGGGAATAACTTGGGAAGAATGGAGCACTTATCCGAGACAGTGGGCAGAAGATGGGGGCAGTGATGAGGTGGTAATGGAACATCCCATGTCAGAAGCCTCTGTACATATTCAAGCAAACAAGGGATTATACATAAATCCAGATTCCCATAGCAGGGCAAAGCTGGGTCCTGGGGATGTGTATGTACCCATGGTCCACTCACGTGGGAGGAACAAAGCTTCTTTCATATACTATATGCTAATGCAGGCACTGTGCACCAAGTAGGAAAACAATGGGGCATAAAAAACAAGACAAACAAAAAACAATAGTAGTGCTAGAAATGAAAGTCGATTTAAGATACTGTAAGAATTCTCAGAATTTAATCCCTTTGCTCTTCTTTCATTTCAGATGCTGCACAACAAACATGTCATGGTCCGTGTGGGAGGAGGATGGGAAACTTTTGCAGGGTATTTGTTGAAACACGACCCCTGCCGGATGCTGCAGATCTCTCGTGTGGATGGCAAAACCTCCCCCATCCAGAGCAAATCTCCAACTCTTAAGGACATGAATCCAGACAATTACCTGGTGGTCTCTGCCAATTATAAGGCTAAGAAGGAGATTAAGTAAAACTAGCTGGTCACCACAAGGGGACTCTCCTAATGGCCTGTACCCATTTCTCCAGTGTAGTTAGTTTAGTTCACATGCTCTGACAATTACTTTGGAAAAAGGCATAACAGAAAAATGTCATTATTCTTGAAAAAATGTTCAAAGAGTAGCACTATTTATTTTGATGCTTCTGTAGGACATGACCAATTAAAAGAAGTTCTAAGCTCAGACTTAAATTAGAAAAATTGTAGGCAAATTATTATTTCTTGATATGCGAACACAGTATTTAGTACACGATAGTAGAAGTACAACTCTAGCTAGAGATAAAAACTATTAGAAGAGAATATTTAGGATTTATAGATAAGTCAACAGAAAGTGCCTGCTTTCTGTCTACAAAGTAAAAGCACCCCAGACATTTTTATAATTGCAGGATTTTTAAGCTAATTTTTAAAAAGTGACAATTAGTGTGATAATGTGCTACTAAAAATATTCAATAGCACTACAAATAAGTACAGAGTGTTCGTAACGGTAACACTTTACTAGAAAGGCCACTTCAGAAAAGTTTACATTCACTTGGAAGATTGCCTTAAAGTTTATTCCTTATCTATGACCAAATATCTGGGGTACTTTTGGAAGTTTTCAGTACACCCCTTAGAAAACTGCTTATGAAGTGTTTCATACATTCCTAAGCACATGGCTATGTTGAGGCTGACTTAGTGTAATTCACACACATAAGCTGACATACATTTATATTTTGACAGAATAAATTGTACAGTCAAAAGTTCACTGACTTCATGTTATTTGAAAGCATTTTCTTATGAAAATATATCTTTAGTTACTCCTACTTTGCTATGCTGTCTAGTAAAGTAAATTCACTGTAGCTGATGTTACAGACTTATGTATACCCTTGTATACTTAGGACAGGGCTGTTGTGTACCCATAAACAGCAAACTATTGTCCTCACTGATTCAAGAATTAAAAGATGAATTAAAAAAAAAATTCTGTCTCTATATCATTGCTTCATTTTGAAATAAAGATAATCATCAAATGGCAGCTTTCCCTGAGAGTTATAGGAAGAGTCGAATTAGGGTTATCTAGTGCTTCTTCACTTTGGGCAACTGAGTGGTAGCATTGTTTGCTCCCCTTAGCAGAAAAACAAGATATTAACACACATAATCCCTTAACTGCCACCCTGAGTTTAATAAATGTAGGCAGAGTTAATTTGTCATTTCCGCATTTTTCTACAATAAAAAAAAAATCCACCTTTCCTGCTCCAGAAAATCAGGAAGTATCTCAACTTGTCACATGACTGATTTCGTTAGAGTACACACCACCTGTTAATTGTGAAGTTTGGTGGTACTGGAAGCGGTGGTAATCATTCTGAGGAAAAAACAAAGCTTTATCAGAAATAAAATCACCTTGGAACAGCAATAATTGTAATATCTTGTAAAGTACAGACATTGAGTGATTTGACTTTTATGTCACTAAACTAATGTTAGCACTAAATCTCTCCATATACTAATTGGCAATACATTTTCATCAAAACTTTCTATTGTGCTTAATTTCTTCCTACAAACATACCTATGTCTTTAATAACTAAAATTTCATTTAGTTAAAATGAAATTTATATAGGTATAGTTACATGGGTAAACAAAAATAATATTAATCCCTTCATCTACTTTGTTTTCTATGCTAATGTACTAAATTACCAGAAACTTAGTGGCTTAACCAACACAAATTTATTGTTATTGTTATGTAGGCCAGAAATCTGACATGGTCTGGGCTAAACTAAAGATGTCAGCAGGGCTGTCCTTCCTTCAGAGGAGTCTAGGAGAGAATCTGTTTCCTTACTTTTCCCACATTCTAGAGGCTTATTTCCTTGGCTCATGTCCTCCTTCGTCTATCTTCAAAGCCAGCAATAGAGCATCTCAATGAGACTTCTTTACATCTCTGTGACCACAGGTTGGAAAGATTTTCTGCTTTTAAGAATCCATGTGAGGGGTGCCACGGTGGCTCAGTTGGTTAAGCATCTGACTTCAGTTCAGGTCATGATCTCACTGTTCGTGTGTTCAAGCCCCAGGTTGGGCTCTGTGCTGACAGCTCAGAGCCTAGACCCTGCTTCAGATTCTGTGTCTCCCTCTCTCTGCCCCTCCCCTGCTTGTTTCTCTCAAAAATAAACAAACATTAAAAGACATAATTAAAGAAAAGAATCCATGTGATCAGAATGGGTCCAGCTAGATAATGCAGTATCATTTCTCCATTTTAAGGCCATTAGCTGAAGCATATCTGCAAAATACCTTTTGCCATGTAATGTAACATATTTCCAGGTTCGAGTGATCACTGTGTGAAGTTTTTTCAGGAAGGGTGGCATTATTCTTGCTGCTTATACATTTATGATGGTCTTTTAGGTGTTGCTAAGAACTTGGTCTAGCTGCTAGCTGAACAGCATTTAACAAGATATGGAAAAATAAGACTATATTCAGAAGGAAATAACCAAATGTAGATTGCTTTGGCTCATTGACTCCTTAGTGAAACTTACTATGTTCTTCTTCCTAAATTGTTTCGCTATTATAAATCTTGCATTTCCATGTAAATTTCAGGATCAGTTTGTCAATTTCTCAGAAAAAGTTTGCTAGGGTTTTGCACTGGATTTAATGATCAATTCAGAATGCAATTTTGATAATTCTGAGTCTTCCAAACCATGAACATGCAATGGTCCCAACCATTTATTTTTTTTAACTTCTCAACTATGTCTTGTAGTTAGTTCAGATCTTTTACCTCTTTTATTTTTTTCTAAGTATTTTATTCCATGTGATGAAGTTATAGTTGAATTTTTTTCTTTTTACTTATCACTTGCCTATAGAAATAGCTTTGACATTTTCATATATTGATTTGGTATTATGCAACTTTGCTAAACTCATTAGTTCTACAAATTTGTGTGTAGATACATAAGACATTTGGTATTTTTTAACCTACTTTAAGTATGTCTGTTACTAACAACCTATCTGAGAAATGTAGAATAAGAAAAGGGCACCCCAGGAATTAGATAAAATAGGGAGTTTAGGATAACTCTTTGACTTCTGAGGTGACAAAACAAATTTCAGAGAAATAGCCTAGAAAGAGTTGGTGTGTGAAACTACTTAGTTTCATTTGAGGAAGTTTGAAGTACTTGCAAAAGTTGGCTCAAGCCTGTCTGTGACTAGAGGACATTAATTTGAAACCAAGTCAAGTTTGGTGCTATAAAAACAGGCAACGCGGGAAGCCTGGGTGGGTCATGACATCAGCTCAGGTCATGAACTCATGGTTCATGAATTCGAGCCCTGAATTGGGCTCTGTGCTGACAGTACAGAGCCTACTTGGGATTCTCTCTCTCCTTATCTCTTTCTGTACCTCTCCAACTCGTGCCTGTCTCCTCTCCCTCCCCCAGCCTCAAAATAAATAAACTTAAAAAAATAGGCAATGCAATCTGGGCTTAATTAAAGTATCATGTCCGGGTCAGATCATAATAATCATATTTAGAGGTAATATTGGCAAGTTGAAACATATCTAGAAGAACAGGAAAACAAAAAGCCATGTCATATAAGAAATTTTAACTGTTTTGAGTTTTCAAAACAAACTTCTCTGTATCAATCCAAAACTTGTTCAAAGTCTATGAAATATACAAATGCCTTCTTAGTGGCTTTTGAGAAGAAAATGGCTATGGTGCGACATTTGAATCAACTTAAAGTACATGTAGTAGTCATGGGAATTTGAGATGCCTGTTTGGAAGTGTTCAAAATGAAACAAAACAAAACAACCACACACACCCTTAAATGTCAACACAGATAGGTATGCCTATTTACCTACCTCTGTCTTACTAACCTATTTATGCGGATATTATTCAAACCTAATACTGACAAGTTACTTTTTCTTCTAAGGGTGTAGTATAATTCTTAGTGAATATATACAAGTCGAACTGCTGGATAAACGAAAACTCAAAACTAATGCCAATTCTCCTTGGGTGCCAAGGATGATAGCTAGAACCTTTACATCAATGTGCTCTTTCCCTAAGACAACAGGAGACTAACTATTATCATTTCTCCTTTAGAGTATAGAAAAAGAAGCATGCCTATTTGTAAATTTAGGGCTTGTATGAACATATCCAACAGGCTTTAGCTCTGTTGTTCTCATTCATCCCAAAGAGATGAGTGTTGTGGTCTCCCTAACCATTCACCCAAGTTCTAAGTATTCAATATATGGTGAAGATAAAATTTTGTTAAAGAGATGGCCAAAGTCAATTTTAATATAGGAAAAATGTGTATTATTGTCCCCATAAGGCAATACAGAATTTATAACAAACCAGGTGTGTGAAAACTATTAATTACATTCCAAATACAATTGGTGGAACCATAGTATCACATATAGGTATTTTTAAAAACATGCAGCATGTTAACAAAGGGGCTGTATAATATACAACTTTTTATTACCAGTCTGATAACTAACATTACATAGTAGCCTGATGATTAGAATTAAGAAGCAGTGGTTTTAGCATTCTACATGTTAATATGATAGTTATATAAAAGCATTTTACTGTTTCAGTTATATTTTAGTAATTTGTTGGAGGGTTTGGGTGACATAGTAAGCACTGCTATGTTTTCCTATTTGAATTATGAATTATGGGAAATTGGCTACAAGTTAAGTTTTCATCAGGAACTGATTCATAACTTGATGAGGGAGATTCTTGGATATATCTGTATATTTTTTTTTTTTAGTAGTCACTTCCTGGTTTCCTATCAGGCATCTAGTCTCCTCTTTTCCCTTCCCCTTCCTAAAACTATTATTAACATCTGAGTGTCACCTCTTAGCCCATGCAGCCCATATAGTTTTGGGGAAGGCTGATTATACCCATGGAAGCAGGCCATGCATGATTGGCTGGAGCAGATTATCCCATTGTTCCCAGAAAGCAATACACCAGCATATCATTCATGGTTCAATAGTAAATAAGCATGGGATCTGGAATATAAACTCTAACAGAAATAGGGCATTATCCCCTGGATATAAACCTTTGTTTACACCAACTCAAACTGTAATTCTTATGATATAGTATAGATAAAATTGTTCTCTTTATAGTAAAGCAGAAGGAAGGATTTGCACAGTTCAAGGATAGCATACTCTGCTTTTATATCTATTCAGCTACTGATGGTCTTTTTTTTCCTTTCTGTTCATAAAGTCAAGAAATTTATTTCTAAAGTACCATTCAAGGATTTCACTATCCTTTATCAACAAAAATACCACTAATCTTCTAAAGGATGAAGAAAAACTGAGCCTAAATATATGTCTTGCCTAGATATTCATAAACTATTTTATGCCATAATACAAAAAATAATTTTTCCAATGAAGAGTCAAGAGACCTAAAATATAGTTAAATTCTTTAAAATTACAAATAGAAGATACTGCTATATAACACAGGTCTTATGGGAGGGATGAGCATGGTGATGGCTCAGTTTTCTTTCTGTCAATCAAACAAGCTGGTCTAATTTGTAGTCTCTACTGGCACTTACTATCCACAAATTCTAATTTAGGACTCAGATTGTGGCCTTCTCATCCAAAAGAATTAGCAACCACGTTAAAAGATATAGCAATTCTCCTACTTTAGCTTATTATATACTTAAAGGAAAAACTCAAAAAACAAAAATGCTATAAACTCATGTAATGAATGAACAAAAATGAGAAAAGTGTATGACTATGCACCACATAGAATTACCTCATAATATTTTTATGTTTAAAGTAGACCTTTTAAAATACAGTACCTACATGTTTCTATTTCATACATTCATATTTGCCTTGGCAATTTCACACCTGTAGAAATCTTAAGATCATTCTTTAATAAATACAAAAGAATAAAAACATCTATGAACTTTGGACAAATGTATCATCACTCAGTACAGCCCATCAGATTCTTAGTTTAACTCGTTCAGTTACTACAAGATCTTTAGAGCTGAGTCTGATATCATGTAATAGTCCGTCACTGCCCTCTGATGGTACTATCAATATATAATTTTAAATTCAGCAAGCAAAAAAACACTTTTATTGCAATGTAAAACCCTATATGTTAATTTTATAAGCCACAGAAATAGAAAATAAATAAGGAGAAATTCAACATTTTCTACAAATTTTTCATTACTTATTAATAAGATATAAAAATTTACAGTGTTCCTTCACATAAGCCCTTCAAATGATTTTTCAAGATTTTCCCTGATGATCAGTTTAAAGGCACAAAGTCCATAAGTTTAAGCAAGAATTTTCATAGATAGATAGTGAAATAAAAACAGATACAAGGCTAAGCAGAAAAATATAGATCGCTAGGTCATCGTATAAAGGAGACAAAATACAACGGCAAACTTTAATGTCTGAGACGTATGCAGCTGTTTTGCATGCGATACATATATATATACATTCACTATTTAGGTCCAGGATTTAACTACTAAAAAATGGCAAATCACCCACTACCTGCAGAAGAGCAAATTTAAGAAAATAAGTATTTGATGAAGGGTCTGGCCATTTTCTAAGTTTGAAAATCAAGAGCAGTTTCAGTCTATCAATACTGGAAAAGCACTGACTGCATTTAATGGCACTACAATTACAATAAATTACTTCATTTATTCAGAGAAGAAATTAAGCTGAGGATGTCCACTTGATTGCAGATATTAGTTACTGGCAGTAGACTTTTCCACTCATGTTACGCTTATGAAACTGTCCACTAGAAAAGATAAAAACATATGGAGACAAGTAAATTTTATTTAAAGTTATGTAAAAATATCCTAGTTAACAAAAACGGAAATATGGGCTATACAAATGCAAAATGATTTCCTTGCACAGCAGTGATTAGTATAATTGTACATTATGGTCAAACATCTGAAATAAGATATAGGATTGTTTAAAGATGTAGAGAAGTAAAACAAAATATCTGGGCAGATTAAAGGGTAGCTAAATCCCAAATATCCAATAATTAGCTTAGGAAAATCAAAACAAAATGCCACAAAATAAAAACAATGAAACTATAAAATAAAAATAGAGGAATTCTTGTTTGAGGCAGGGAGCCAAGGGATGGCAGAAATTATTAAGTAATGGTTTGGCAAAGTCTTTTTCTTGCCTGAGTTGAGAAAATTTGTTGTTCTGTTCAATCACGCCTACTACATCTGCAGGAGTAGATTCTGGAAGAGTCCCTGGGATAGTACCAGGTATTCACCAGTCTGTTGAGTAGTGGTTTTCATGTACACCCAAGGAATATTACTGGGTGTTATATATTTTTTAAAAATCTATATTGCAGTTTTGAAAATTAAGGGTTAATCTAAGTAAATTTGCTTTTATTTTAGGACTTAGACACATGGAACACTGTGCACTTTTGATTCTCTAAGAAAGGGATTCAGTATGCAACACAGTATCCAGGAATTTAAAGTATTTTATTTTTTACCATGGGACTCTATTTCCCACCATATATCTTTGAGGACTAGTGTTACAAAGACTAGAGAGTGATTCTCAATCTGGTTTGGCATTAGGGTACCTAAAGAAGTCCTGATGACTAAACCCCTCTCAGAGATTCTGATTGGTATGAGGTGGGACCCAAGGGCCTTTTTTGAAAGCTCCTCATGAGATTCTAACCTGCAGCCAGGGTTATGAGCCACTGCCTTAGAGGTCTGCCACTACTCCTGTACTGTACCATCCTGAACAGGTATTAGTCTGCACCATGATGTCGTCATCACACTGACCTCTTAAATAAGGCTCCCTTGCCGCTCTAGAAGAGAGTGGGAGGGTCCTCAAAAAATCAAAACTAGAAATACCACATGATCCAGTAATTGCACTATTTTGGGTATTTGCCCAGAGAAAATGAAAACACTAATTTGAGAAGATAGATGCACCAGTATGTTTACTAGAACATTATTTACAATAACCAAGTCATGGAAGCAGTCCAAGTATCCACTGATAGATGAATGGATAAAGATGTGTATGTATACACACACACACACACACACACACACACACACACGCATGCTCACTTTGGAATATTACTCAGCCATAAAAAATGATCTTGCCATCTGCAACAACATGGATGGACCTAGAGGGTTTTATGCTAAGTGAAATAAGTCAGACAGAGAAAGACAAATAAATTATCATATAATTTCACTTACATGTGAAAAGAAAACAGATTTTTAAAAGCAGAAACATAGTCATAAATACAGAGAACAGATGGTTGCTGGCGGGGAGGGTGTGGAGGGATGGTCAAAATCGGTGAGGGGGAGTAGGAGATTCAGGCTTCCAGTTACGGAATAAGTAAGTCACGGGGAAAAAAGGTACAGCATAGAAAACACACTCAAGGGTACAGTAATAGGGTTGTATGGTGACAGATGTTGGCTATACTTTTCGAGAGCACAGCAAAATGTATAGACTTGTGGAACCACTATGCTCTATACTTGAAACTAAACTAATGTAAAATTATGTGACAATAAAAAGAAATTAAAACAAAAAAAATAAGACTGCCTTCCTGGAAAATAGTGAGCATTGCCAATGCCAATCATCCTAGGAAGAGGCAGAGCCTGTCAGGAGATGAATATGTGGAGTACATGAAGACAGGGAGAGGCCATATTTTCCTCATACTGAGAAGACTGGTGAGGAAAAATCTAGCTATGCAGTAGGACACAACAGGCCAGCCTACAGAAGACGCCTGGCAACAGCTCTTAAAGGACCCTAGGCTAACGGGTTTGAAGATGAAAGTTACTCTCTGCCTTATGTTTCCCCTTCGATTAGCCCTGAGTCTCTAAAAACTTATTTTGAACTTCACTGTATGCTCTCAGTGATCTATGTAGGTGGTCGAGGGGAAAAGAGTACGTCTCTTAAAGCTAGTGTGTCAATGGTAGGAGTGATTAGGAATAGTCCAAGGGAAAATGACACAGAGTACAACAGTAGCAGTTTATCAGAACGAGCCGCTGTCTAAGGAGATGACCCTGTGGGTGATTTTTATTGCTGGAACCAGAGAGCTTTCTTGTGAGAACAGTAAACAAAGAAAAACAGACACTGAATTTAAAATTGGGATGATTTTAATTCTGAATGCTTCTGAAGGAACCAAAAGCCGTACATGGCCTAACTTATTTCTAACCCAAAGGCTTCAGGCTATGCTTCAGATTTAATTAAGAAAGCTACTTTCTTTCTTAGAGTTTAAAAGCTGATGTTAAATTTATTGGGCTAGAATATGTCAAATAAATGCCTTCTTAATTCTGACTATATGTTCTTATAACATTTTATGTGATTTTGATTGTCATTCAGTACCCTCATGTCCTCTATTATGAAACACTGAAACTCTGCATCATTTCTGGTCCTACAATTTAATGTTCACAATTTCTGTTTTTGAGAAGCTTCTATGAAATAAACCTAGGGGCACAGACTTGTATCTCAGTAGAATAATGAACGTAAACATCTGTACTTCTGATAGATATCTTGACTTTGTATTAACCAACTGTTTTACTTTACAGAAGATTTATTCTATTCTATGGTGGAGGTATATAAAAAAACATAAGCACAGCGGTCACAGCTATTTACCTTAAGACTGAAACCAATTATTCTATACAGTGTTAAAAGTTGATAAAAATTTTCTTTTACTTTCATTTGTTAAATAAAACTAGAGGTAAAATACACACAGATAAGTGATACCTCTGTGTGATAAGCCTTACCTCTGTGTGATATTCCTGAGCCAGAAGCACCTCTTCTCAGGATGCTTTTAAACTGCCTGCCCCAGAGGTTAGGAGGACATATACATGTATGTATTTATGTATAGTTTTGAGAGCCAAAAAAAGTCAGTGCTATTATGACAGCACTGTATGGTGACAGATGGTAGCTACACTTGTGGCGAGCACGGCAAAATGTATGGAGGTGCTGAATCATGATGTCATACACCTGAAACTAATGTAACACTGTATATTAGCTAGACTTCAAAAATTAAAACTTAGAACAAACTGAATTGAGAAGGCAGTAAATCAGCTAAACAAGTGCTAATAAATCACTGACAAGTTAAATATAAATGAAATTCAGGACACTGTCTTTTTCATGAAAACATGTACTTAAAAAATGTTTTCCTTTAAAAATGAACCGAAGTATAAAATCTTAGTATCTGAACAATGATTTTCTTGAGCTTTAACATGTAAAATAAAACCTTTACAGAAAACCTTTATAGAAAACTGTAAAGATCCCCAAGTTCGGGGTCCTGTTTAACTTGCCCATCATTGTATTTCCAGTGTCAAGGGCTGCAATTGCTATGCTGGGAGGTGGAAATGCATGTGTCACACTTACCCCTGTACAGTCTATTCTCCAAACTGACATTTATCAAACTATAAGAAGTGACCATGGAAAGCTCAAAATACACACTCAGTGAAAAAAAAATGTGTTATTAAAAAAAAAAGAGGAATCTATGGTGTAATCCAATTCAATTAAGGTTGATGTATAAATGGAGATTAGAAATGATGTCTGTCAAAATGACACTGAATTGGGGTGAATTTTATGTTCTTCTCTATACTCTTCCATATTAAGCTTCCTATATATTATTAGTAATTATATAAATACAAAGTATTAAGATATAGTGTTAAGATAATCAGGAAAAACAATCTATTTTTATTTTGGGAAAAAGAAGGCAAATCTATTATAATGAATGTTGGAATGTCCAAATAAATTGGCACTTCTTCCAATCTATTTTATTTGTGCTTCTCAATTAATTCAAAATGTTCTGATAACCTATTTCAACCAGAAATGACTGAATAGATTGCTACTGACATTTTTTAACATTCCAAGTAAATTAAACGGTCAGTAAGCTTTAACACTTACCCTAAGTCCACCTTCTGGTGGAGGCCCAGACGCAGCAATTTGTTTTTCTATTTTTTCTTTTTTCTTTCGCTTTTCTTCCACAGACCGAACATCCAAAATGCCCCGAGATGCAGCCTTTAGAAAATTTATTAGATGGTTCAGAAAAACAACAAACATCAGTATCCAGTGTCCAAAAGGTATCGGTTTGTTGCTTTTTAGGTTTTTCTTTGGAAGAGAATTTTATTTTTGGTAACAAGAATTAGACTACTTCTATAACAACTTTGCATAAAACATCATTTCTTCATTGGGTATTTTTTTTCCCCTAAACTTAACTTCATGTCTGTCAGTGCTTTATAAAGTATGATCACTTCATCCTAAGGAAGGTTTTATTAAAGGGGCATCTCACATTCCAGAAGATATCTGTACAGTAATTTTCATGCATTAAATGATATAAATGAATTAAGGTATAATGTTACAGAAATACAGAATCATTTAAAAATGAGCATATCTAAATTTACAGGAGATCAGACAATGTTTATTACAGAATACTAGTAACAGACATCTACGGAGAATAAAGAACATAATTATCTGTGGGCAGAAATTTATTTAAAACATTTTTTTTTTTTTACTATTTATTTTTCGAGAGATAGAGTATGAGCAGGGGAGGGGCAGAGAGGGAGACACAGAATCCAAAACAGGCTCCAGGCTCTGAGCTGTTAGCACAGAGCCTGACGCAGGGCTTGAACTCTCAAACCGTGAGATCAAGACCTGAATCAAACTCACGTTTAACTAACTGAGCCACCCAGGCACCCCTATGGGGGCAGAATTTTATTTCTACTCTTACCTCCTTTTGTCTTCTCTCTGCAGCTTCTGCAAGCTTTGCTCTTTTCTCTTCCTAAAGAAAATGTGTATAAAAATGTTGTAAATAGAACCAAACATTATCATGGTTAATTTGTATGTTATAGGTAATAAAACCAACTCACAAAAATATTTAGTACTTGTTCAAAATGTCCCACTAAAACCGCTACTATTTACAAATTTATGAAATACTCTACTTCCTGAAATTCATTCTCCCAATAGATATAATCTCAAATAAGCACAAAAGACACATATATATAATATGTATTCTTTATGCGTATTTATTATATATATTCAGGTTGGCCCATAAAATATTTGCTGTTTTTTTTTTTTTTAAAGGCTTACAAGCTAGTGAGGACAACAATAAATGACATTTAATTATACAAGAAAGGAAGAATGTGGTTTGAAGTAGGCTGGTATTTTCAGGAAACACTGGTGAATGAAGTGGGCTAATCTCATTGCGTAGGACATGAAGCCCTGAAGGAATTTGTAAGAGGTACTGTTCCATCTGGGAAACAATGACTATTGTTTTTTATATTACGTATTTATATAATTATAAATTATAAATTCTTTAAATATATAAGACAGTAAGTAGCATTCCCTTGGCAGCTGTGTGAATAATTCCTTTGTTTCCCTTACCACAATACATACATTCGTTCATTCACTGGACAAATATTTACTGAGCAACCATCATGCCCCAGGAACTTTTCAGGTGCTGAGGATGCAGCAGTGAAAAGACAAATGTTTCCATCCACATGGAACGTGCAGTCCAATGAAGGCACACAGTTAAATATAAACAAGTCTGTTAAATAGTAGTAAGTGCTTCGAGAAAATATAAAGAGCCTGCTGGATAAGAAATGAAAGAATGGATGGGTGCTATAGTGGGGAATCTATTTTACATAGGGAGGTCCTGAAT
Organism: Crocuta crocuta; assembly: GCF_008692635.1. NCBI lineage: Eukaryota > Metazoa > Chordata > Mammalia > Carnivora > Hyaenidae > Crocuta > Crocuta crocuta. Next base: position 916,113 of record NW_027530617.1, on the reverse strand, counting down.
AAACCCCAAAGATAAAGTGACATTCGGGTAGTGAGCCATGTGTTTATCTGTGGGGATGGGGGGAGGGCTTAACAAATGCTGGTGTACTGGTATTTTACCAACAGCCATATAAACAAAATTAACATTTAAAAAGTAGAAAGAAAGGCAAGGTAAATTTTCCCATATCAACTTCCAGATCATTTTTAGTGTCTATAATCAAATGGCTGAAGAGTTAATGTACTTCCCCAAACAACTTATTTCTTTCAATGAATTTTTTGGTACAAGAGAGTATTTTAGGTTTTCTGTTACCAACAACCTGTAAGTACTATTGATGTAAAGATACTGTTACAAGTGAAAGCTACAAAAAGTAGACATGAATTGTACCACAAACCACTTAAAGACGAATTTCAGCTAAACAATGAATAATTTTAGTATAAATATGACCCAAAATATTGCATGAGGCACATCTATTTTAAAAATATATTTCTTTTTATCTACAAATTCAAATTTAGATGTGCGTTCTGTATTTCTATTTATTAGATGCGGCAAAGTTACAAACTCTACGCTCCGTACTACGTAAAATCTTTACTGTTTAAAAAGAAGGAAGATCTTAATAGAGATAAAATAGTAATGGGAATCATTATTACAATATCCAATTAAGCATAGGAGTGTAAGAGACTTTATTAAGCACCTTCTTTATAGAGTTGGTACAGACACTGGATAACGCACATCGCCTAGAAGATCAAAAACTTCCCTTGCACCCTGACACCATCCACCGCATCCCCCAGAACGGCCCCCTCACCGCACCGGCTGCGTACGCCTGCGTACTAAGAACTCCCAATTTCCCCCAAGTCTGCGAAAGGTAGACAGACTCCAGAGTCGCCTTTGGGCAATTTTTCGCAACGGAAGTGGAGAGACCGANCGCGCCCTTCCAGAGAACAGGTGCGCGCGGCGCGGGTCGGCGGACACGGGAACCCGGGGACGTGGGGACGTGGGGACGCGGCCTTACTCACCAGGTCCGGCGAGGGAGGCGCGGTCTCCCCCGGACAGGGAAAACACATCCCCATGGGGATAGCGGCTGGGGGGTCCCTCTCTGGNCCTCTAGAGGCAATCTCCCGCCGCGTCCCGCACAGCTCCTCCTGGCGGGTGCCAGGGTGCCAGGCAAGGTCTCCATGCCAGGAAAAGCTTGCTGCGTTTGGGCAGATGTTGGGAGGGAGAAAAATAGGAAAACTACGTTTTCTTTACTCATTTGTCAATGGACAGATTAAGTTGTTTATATAGGTTGCTACTGTAATACTGCAACGAGCATGGGTTTAGAGATTCCTCTTCAAGATAATGTTTTGGTTTCAGTTGCCTATATGCCCAAGAGTTGGATGCTTGTATATATATATATATATTAATTTCCAGGAAGTTTCCATAGTGTTTTCCATGGTGATTCAACCCGTTGACAATCCCAGCAACAGCGTAACAAGGGTTCCCTTTTCTCCACATTCTTGCCAGCAATTAAAACTTTTCTTTTTGGAAATAGACCTAATAGCAAGTGTGACTTGATACCTCATTGTGGTTTTAATTTGCGTTTCCTCATGGACTTGTTGGCCATTTGTATGTTGTTGGGAAAATTTCCTTTTAGGTTCTTTGACCATTTTTTAATTGGGTCATTGGCCTTTTGCTGTTGAGTTGGACTTAACTTGTGTATTTTAGATACTAACCCATTATTAGATATGTAATTTGCAAATATTTTCTCCCATTCCATAGCTTGCCTTTTCATTTTGTTTGTAGTTTCCTTGGCTGCGCAAAAGGTTTTTTAGTTTGATGTAATTCCACTTATTTTTGCTTTTGTTGCCTTTGCTTTTGGTGTCAAATGCAAAATATCACCAAGACCAAAGTCAGGGAGCTTACAGCATATGTTTTCTTCTAAGGAGTTTTATGGTTTCAGGTCATATGTTTAAGTCTTTACTTCATTTTGACTTGATATTTGTGTATGGTGTTAAAACGTGCATTTATGTTCTTTTGCATGTGGCTGTGCAGTTTTCCAAACACCATTTACTAAAGACTATCCTTGGGGTACCCAGTTGGCTCAGTCATTTGAATGGCCAACTCTTGATTCCTGCTCAGGTCATGATCCCAGGTTCCTGGGATTGAGTTCCACATCAGGCTCTGAGCTGTGGTTGGAGCCTGCTTGAAATTCATTCTCTCTCTTGTCCTGAGCCCCTCTCCCCAGAACTGCCATGGTCTCCCTCTCTCTGAAAGATTTAAAAAAAAAAAAAGTTTCAAGAGACTGTCCTTTACCCATTGTATGTTCTTGGATCCTTTGTCAAAAATTAACTGACCGTTGGGGCACCTGGGTGGCTCAGTCGGTTAAGCGTCCGACTTTGGCTCAGGTCATGATCTCACAGTTTGTGGGTTCGAGCCCCACATTGGGCTCTGTGCTAACAGCCAGCTCAGAGCCTGGAGCCTGCTTCGGATTCTGTGTCTCCCTCTCTCTCTGACCCTCGCCTGCTCATGCTGTCTCTCCTTCTCTCTCAGAAATAAATAAAACATTAAAAACATTTTTTTAAAAATTAACTGACCTTATGTATGTGGGTTTATTTCTGGGGCTTTTTTTGTGCTCCACTGGTCTTTACATCTACTTTTATGCCAAACCATACTGTTTTGATTGTAATAGCTTTTAATATAGTTTGAAATCCGAAAATATGATGACTCTAGCCTTGTTCTTTCTCAAGACTGTTTTGACAATTCAGATTCTCTGTGGTTTCATTCAATTTTTTAAGATTTCTTTCTATTTCAGTGAAAAATGATACTGGAATTTTGATAGGGATTGCATTGGATTGCTTCTGGTAGTGTGGACATGTTAACAGTATTAATTCTGATGTATGAATGTGGGATATTCTCCCATTTATTTATGTCTATAGTAAACACTACTTTCTGTCCCTGTAGGTTGATTATATTTTCCAGAGTTCTAGATAAATGGAATATCACATGTGCTTTAACTTCTTTCCATTCAGGTAAAGTTTTTAAAGTTCATCAATGTTATTGTGTGTATAAGTTCCTTCAAAAATATTCCAGTGTTGTAGATGTACCATTTCCCTTTCCCTAACCTTCCTTCCCTTCCCTTTCTATCCAATGTAGTTAACATACAGTGTGAAAGTTTCAAGTATACCATAAAGTGATTCAACAATTCTATACATTACTCAATGCTCATCAAGATAAGTAGATATACCACATTTTAAAAATCAGTTTTCCTATCCGAGGACTTAATGGGCTATATGCATTTTGAGACTGATATGAACAAAGCTCTATAAATATTCCTGTGCAATTCATTGTGTGAACATGTTTATTTCTCCTTAGTGAACAAGTGAGTAGGATAAGTGGATCATATTTCACATGTATGGGAAAACTGTTAGGAATTTTACAGTGCTTATAGCATTTCTGTTCATAGCAATGGTATAAGAAAATACCAGTTGTTTCTTATCCTAGCCAAAGTTGGTACAATAAGCTTTTTAAATTTTACCAATTTAAATGGGTGTGTAGTGGTTTAGTTTGCATTTCTCACCTTTGCATGTACAACCTGGATGTTTATATATCTTTTTGGAATAGTTCAAATCTTTTGTCCATTTTATGTTTATATTCTGTAATTTAATTCTAAAAGTTTTTTTGTTTTTTTTAATTTTGTAGTCAAAGAACATATTCTTTTTTAAAAATATTTATTTATTTATTTTATCTTTTTAAATAGTTTATTGTCAAGTTGGTTTCCATTAAAGAACATACTCTTTATCACTTCAGTTCTATAAAATCCACTAAGAGTTACATTATGGCCCAACAGATGGTCTATTTTAGTGTTTTATGGTGTACTTGAAAGAATGTGTGTTCTATTTATGTTTGTGGAATATTCTATAAATATCAGTCAGATTATTAGCTGATAATGTAATTTAAGTCTTCTATATCTTTACTGCTTTTCTATTTGTCGTATCATTGCCTAAGAGAGGAATGTTTATATTTCAGTTATAATTGTGGATTTGTCTATTCTTCGAATTCTTCCAGTTTTTGCTTAACATATTTTGAGGCCCTTTTATTTGGTGCATGTTTATGATTATTATGTCTTCGTGTGAATGTTTTATCATTATAAATGTTCACCCATGCACTAATATGATTTGTTCTGACAACCAATTATGTTATTACAGTCATTCTAGTTTTCTTAAGATTTTTGTTTTCATTGTATATACTTAATTGTTAAACGTATTAATATTTATATACAAAGTGTGTTTCTAATAGTTCGTAGTTGTTCTTGCATTTTAAATATTCAGTTTGAAAATCTCTGCCCATTGGGAGAAAATTCTCTATGGGTCTTTCAATGTTTCTGTTTTCTAAGCAAAGGTTTTAATATAATTTGTTCTGGACTGTTTTTCAAAGATGTTTGTATAGTAAGCAAACTTGGAGGGTATACTCTCCTCTAGAGCAGATTTGCTTATTTTCTGGTACAATAGAGATAATGTCTCTCTCCAGAACAAAAGGTGGATAGATTTGCTCATAACTTACGTAAGATTGGAGCTTCCTTAGCTGTGACAAAACCCACTGTGTGCACATCATTCACCTGGCCATTACTCTCATCAAGGGAAAGCAATATAAGCATGCACTTGAGGTAACAAAGTCCTTTGTTTTCTGCCAACATCTATGAAAGTATGCAGGTCTAATCTGTTATTTTACAAAACTAAAGGCTCAGATCCTTCACAGTTCTTGCTTCTTTCTTTTAGTTAGAATGCTTAGACCATTTACATCTAATGTAGCTAGTAATCAATTTGGGATTGATAATCTTGCCATTTGTTTTCTTCATTTTCAAGTCTGTTCTTTTTTCTTCATTGCTTCTTTTTCTATCTTCTTTGGATGGATTTTCAGCATTCCATGTTTATCTTCACTAATAGTTATATGTCTTTGAGTGAGTGTAGTTTCTCTAGTATTTACAAATGTATCTTTAACACATCTGAGTCTCCCTGCAAACAGTGTACTTCTTTGTGTAAAATATAAGAAGCTTTCATTGAATTGCACTTCCATTAATCTTCTACCACCCTTGCTTATTGCCATACATCTTATCATTGCATGTTATTAATATCACAATATATTAATTTTGCTTAAAACAGTCATTTTTTAAATTAAAAATTAGAATAAATCTCTCTTATGCTTACTGTTATATGTATCATTCCCAAGGCTCTTTATCGTTTTGTGAAGATCCAAAAATTTATCTGATACAATTTTTCTTCTACCTAAAGAATTATCTTCTACAAGTCTGTGGATAAAAAATTTTTTTGGCTTTTCTTTTCTGGAGAAAATATTCTGTACTTTTGCTTTTATTTATTTATTTATAATTTTTTTTTGGTTTATTTTTGAGAGAGACAGACACAGCACGAGCAAGGGAGGGGCAGAGAGAGGGAGACATAGAATCTGAAGCCGGCTGCAGGCTCTGAGCTGTCAGCACAGGGCCTGATGTGGGGCTTAAACTCACGAACCGTGATATCATGACCTGGGCTGAAGTCGGACTCTTAACCGACTTAGCTATCAAGGTTCCCCTGTACTTTTGCTTTTAATNTGCCGTATTTTGTCAAATGCTTTTTCTGCATCTATTGACAGGATCATGTGGTTTTTATCTTTTCTTTCATTCATGTGATGTATCACATTGATTGATTTGCAAATATTGAACCAGCCCTGTAACCCAGGAATGAATCCCACTTGATCTTGGTGGATAATTCTTTCTATGAGCTGTTGAATTCTATTTGCAGGTATCTTGTTGAGGATTTTTGCATTCGTATTCATCAAGGATATTGGCCTGTAGTTCTCTTTTTTTGCTGTCTGTCTGTCTGGCTTGGCAATAAAAGGGATGCTGACTTTGTAAAATGAGTCCGGAAGTTTTCCTTAGAGTTCTATTTTTTGGAATAGCTTGAGAAGAATTGGGATTAATTCTGTTTTAAATGTCTGGTAGAATTTCCCGGGGAAGCCATCTGGTCCTGGACTCTTACTTGTTGGGAGATTTTTGATAACTGATTCAATTTCTTCACTAGTTATGGGTCTGTTCATATTTTCTATCTCTTCCCATGTGAATTTTGGTAGTGAGTGTGTGTTTTGGAATTTGTTGTCCTATTTGTTGGCATATAATTTTTCATAGTATTTGCTGATAATTGCTTCTATTTCTGAGGGGTTGGTTGTAATAAGTCCATTTTCATTCATGATTTTGTCTATATGAGTGCTTTCTCTTTTCTTTTTGAGAAGCCTGGCTAGAGGTTTGTCAATTTTGTTTATTTTTTCAAAAAATCAACTCTTGGTTTTGTCGATCTGTTCATCTGTTTTTTTTTGTTTCTATATTGTTTATTTATGCCCTGATTTTTATTATTTCTCTTCTCCTACTGGCTTTGGAGTGCTCCTGTTGCTCTCCCTCTAGTTGTTTTAGGAGCGCTGTTAGATTTTGTACTTGTGCTTTTTCTAATTTCTTGAAATAGGCCTAGAGTGCAATGTACTTTCCTCTTAGGACTGCCTTTGCCGCATCCCATAGAGTTTGGATTTTTGTATTTTCATTTTCACTTGTTTCCATATATTTTTAATTTCTTCTTTAATTGTGTGATTGGCCCATTCATACTTCAGTAGGGTGTTCTTTAACCTCCATGTTTTTGGAGGTTTTCCAGCCTTCTTCCTGTGATTGATTTCAAGTTTCATAGCATTGTGATCTGAAAGTGTGCATGGTATGACCTAAATTCTTTTATATTTATGGACGGCTGCTTTATGTCCCAGTATGTGATCTGTCTTGGAGAATGTGCAGTGTGCACTTGAGAAGAAATTGAATTCCATGCATGGCCTCAGGATGTAGAGTTCTAAATGTATCTGTCAAATCCATCTGGTCCAATGTGTCATTCAAGTCCTTTGTTTCTTTAGTGATTTACTGTTTAGTTGATCTATCCATTGCTTTAAGTGGAATATTAAAGTCCCTGCTATTAGCACATTCTTATCCATAAGATTGTTTCTGTTTGTGATTGTTTTATGTATTTAGGTGATTCCATATTTGGTGCGTAGACATTTATAATTGTTAGCTCTTCCTGATGGATAGACCGTGTAATTATTATATAATGCCCTTTTTCATACCTTGTTACTGCCTTTACTTTAAAGTCCACTTTGTCTGATATAAGTATAGCTACTCAAGCTTTCTTTTGACTTCCAGTAGCATGATATACATTTCTCCATCCCCTACTTTCAATCTGAAGTTGTCTTCACGTCTAAAATGAGTTTCTTGTAGACAGCAAATAGATATTGTTTTTGTTTGTTTGTTTGTTTTTCTTTTTATCCCTTCTGCTACCCGATGTCTTTTGATTGGGGCATTAAGCCCATTTACATTCAGTGTTATTATTGAAAAATATGTATTTAGAGTCATTGTGTCTTTTGTAGGATTCATGCTTGTGGTGGTGTGTCTGGTATCTTGCGTTCCTTGCAACATTTTCTTCATAGAGTCCCCCCCTCAGGATTTCTTGTAGGACTGGTTTACTGGTCACAAATTCTTTCAATTTTTGTTTCTTTGGAAAGACTTTTATCTCTTCTTCTATTATGGAAGACAGGCTTGCTGGGTAGAGGATTCTTGGCTGCATATTTTTTCTGTTCATCGCATTGATGATTTCCTGCCATTCCTTTCTGGCCTGCCAAGTTCCGGTAGATAGGTCTGTCACCACTCTGATAGGTTTCCCTTTGTATGTGAGGGCCCTTTTCTCCCTAGCTGCTTTCAGAATTCTCTTTGTCCTTATATTTTGCCAGTTTCACTATGATATGTTGTGCAGAAGATTGATTCAAGTTGTGTCTGAGGGGAGTTCTCTGTGCCTCTTGAATTTCAATGTCTGCTTCCTTCCCCAGGTTGGGGAAGTTCTCTGCTAGAATTTGTTCAAGGACTCCTTCAGTGCCTTTCCCTCTTTCTTCCTCTTATCTTTTTCTCAGCTTCCTCTTTTTCTATAATTGTGTCTTCTCCTTTCTTCCTCTTCAATCCGTGCATTGAACGCCTCCATTTTTTTATGCATCTCATTTATAGCATTTTTAAGCTCATCACAACTATTTTTAAGCTCCATAGTCCTTGTAGTAATAATTTCTCTGATGTCTTCCATGCTGTTTTCAAGCCCAGTGATTAATTGTATGACTGTTGTTCTAAATTCTTGTTCAGTTATATTGCTATTTCTGTTTTGAGCAGTTCTTTAGCTGTCATTTCTTCCTGGAATTTCTCTAGAGGAGAGTTCTTTAATTTAGTCATTTTGGCTAGCTTTCTATCTCTTGTTAATTTTCAAAGCTTGTTATGCACTCTGCCCCTGCGGGTGCTGCTGTATTAAAGGGGGCTCTTTGACTGCCCAGGGCCTGTCTGTTCAGGAAGTGTTCTTTGAATGGTGTCTCTTGGTTTCTCTTGTTGAGACTTTGGTTATTTTATTTCCCTACTCGTAGTGGTATTTGGGACTCTCCACCATGTGTACTTTGGCTTGTTTCTTGAGGTAGCCCTCTAGAGGTGATGGTCCTTTTCCCCACACTGGTCCTGGATCCTTGCTTCTGTGGCGAGCACAGTGCTCTTGTGACCCAGGAGCGAGGGCCACTACTTTGCAGCCCCAAACATCCTTTCATGCAGCTATTCTCAACTTTAACATTTTTAAAATTGAACATATGTTTCTTAAACCTTACTCTGTGTGAATGATGTATTTCACAATACAGTGCTTTTGAAAGTACATTTAGTGAGCTCTAATGACAAAGAGCAATGGGATGTTATTGATTTTTGAGATGTTTTTAATTGCCTCATATGTACAATAGTTAACACAGAGTCCAAGTGCCGGGAACCCAGAAGGTGTTATATTTGTGAAAGAAAGGGAGGAATATGTAATCAGAACCTGTTATTATGGAGCTTATGATCAAGTTAAGAATGTAAGTATGACATAACCATGGAAAGATAACAGAAGGCACTATATAAAGGACTATATGAGAATTATAGGCAAAAAGTGCTATAAAAACTCAGTCAAGTAAGAGTAGTATTTACGAATGATACGATTAGAAGATGCCTAGTGGAGGAATCGGTATTTGAAAAATACCAGAGAGAGAGAGATGAAAAGGTAGTGTAGAATATACATCTACAGAATGGATTAAATGTGACTGTCTAAGCGTACCAGTGACCAGAGTGCTCAGTCCAACAGAGTGTAGGGTTATGAATGAGACAAGGGAAAAATATATCTGAAATAGAAAGAATTGATCTAGAATCAATCACGGCAGTGCATCCATGTTGGTCTTGCCCCAGGCTCCGGTAAAAAACAAAACAAAACAAAAACCAGCAGCTCTGTAGCGGGGATGTCCATGGTTTGGTGTAGGCTGGTCTTGGCCTCCACTGCATCCTGTGGCCACTTCCTGAAGTCCCACCTTGGTGGTTGGGGGGGGGGAATGGCGGCACCCCAGTCCCTTCTCGAACCAAGCATTGCAACTCACTCTTTCGGGTCCCATCTCCCTGGGCCACAGTTGTAGCCAAGGTGGGCTGTGCTCTATATCCCAAGCCAGGCTTCATTTCCAGATCTTAGTCCTGGTGCCCCATTGATATCACTGGAAAATAAACCCACAGGCCGAGTCCCTCCGAGTAGTTTCAAGCCTCTCACCTCCCCACTGGGAATTGAGCGGAGCCGGAAGCACAGCGGCACGGCGAGCTGACTAGCGAGCAGCAATTTCTCCCGGGGTCGCCTGGGACCAGTGCGTCCCACTCAGGGTCAGCTGGACAGCAGGAAACTGGATCCCTCTGTGTCCCGAGCCGAGGTTTTTCTCTTCTCCAGCGACAGGGACAGTGTCTTGAGCAGGTTGAGCAGTTTCGGCCACTCTTCTTTCCCCCTAGACTCACCGGGGCTCCCCGCAAAGGGGGCTCCCTCCCCTCCTTCCGTGTCTCTGGTTCCAGCCCGATTTTATCTTCCCCAGGTCGCACTCACGCTGTAAGAGTTTCCCAGCGGACTCGGTCTCCTTTTCCTCCCAAACTCCTGGATTCTGTAAGGGTTCCTGTGGCTTCAGTCCTTCTCCGTGTGAGAGATGGGGGGCGAGGGAAATGTACAGAACTCCCTACTTCTCCGCCAGCTTGCCTCCCTCCTGCTTTCAGTTTTAAAGGATATTCTGTATAAAACTTGAAGTTTACTTTTTTTTGCCTTTAAAGATGTCATTCATGATTTATCTGGTTTCTAATTAGGTTTGTGGTTTTCTTAAACTTGTTTCTTAGTATTTAATGTGTCCCAATCCCCCTCTGTTGCTTTCCTTTTCTTTTCATTGCTTTTCAACAGTTTGATTGTATCAGTTAATTTGGTAATTCTTGGTTTTTATCTTGCTTGGTTTTTATTAAACTTTTTGGATCTATGAGATTCATTTTCATCAAATTTGAAAACTTTTGGGGAATTTTCTCACTTCCATTCTCCTCCATTCAGACCTTCCCAGTTATTCATATTCATATGTTAGACCTCTTGATATTGTCTCAAAGTTCAACAAGGAGAGAATCATTTTCCTCGTTTCTTTTTCCCTTTGCCTTACTATGTCTATTGCTATATCTGCTGTATCTTCAGTTTCAGTGACTTCCTTTTTACATCAAATATACTGTTAATATCATTTGGTGAATTTTAAAGTTTCAGGTATTTTTCTGTTATAAAAGTTCCATTTAGTTCTTTATAATATCTTTCATTTGGGGCACCTGCATGGCTCAGTTGGTTGGGCATCTGACTTCAGCTTGGGCCATGATCTCACCATTCATGTGTTTGAGCCCCACGTCAGGCTCTGTGCTGACAGCTCAGAGCCTGAAGCCTGCTTCGGATTCTATGTCTCCCTCTTTCTCTGCCCCTCCCGTGCTTGTGCTCACTCTCTCTCTCTCTCTCAAAAATAAATAAATAAATAAATATCTTTCATTTGGGGCACCTTCATGGCTCAGTTGGTTGGGCATCTGACTTCAGCTTGGGTCATGATCTCACTGTTCATGTGTTTGAGCCCCACGTCAGGCTCTGTGCTGACAGCTCAGAGCCTGAAGCCTGCTTCGGATTCTATGTCTCCCTCTCTCTCTGCCCCTCCCGTGCTTGTGCTCACTCTCTCTCTCTCTCAAAAATAAATAAATAAATAAATAAAGCATCTTTCATTTCCGTTCCTGTTGTATTCATGTTTTTCTTTAAATTGCTGAGCATAGCCAACATATTTATAATAGATGTTTAATTCTTCTAATTCTGTCTTCTCTTTTCATTTTGTGTCTGTTTCCAGTGGCCTGATTTCCTTTTGATTATATGTCTTACAATTTTCTGTTTCTTGTAATGCCTAGAAATTTTGATTGGATAATAGACATTGGACATTGATAGTAGAAAGAGTAAACAGGTATGACCTTTTTGAGTTTCACCATATGCATATGTAGTTTAGCATTCAACAAAGACTCAATACAAGCCATTGCAGAGCTACAAAGTACTTTGAAGTGTTCCTTACTTTCTGGAATTTGACCCTACAAATTCTAGTTACCCCAAAACTCCTGAATTCTTATCTTTTTTCTTCAGAGTTCATCCTTACCTCAGGAAAACTACTGTGCTCTGCTTATGATCCTCTTCTCTGCATCAAGATCTGGAATGCTTTTCCAGGCAGTAAATGGGATTCATTTTGTTTCTCCTCTCTTAGAGATCATAGCCCTTTTTGACTTTCCCCTAATTTCTGAAATTTTGTTTTTAGTATTTTGTCCTGTTTTCTAGTTGTTACTGTGAGAGCATGATTCTGATAACTTCCTTTAACCCAGAATAAAAATTCCCTGTACTTTATTTTTTAAATATTTATTTATGTATGATAGAGAGAGAGAATTGGGGAGGGACAGAGAGAGAGGAAGACACAGAATCTGAAGCATGCTCCAGGCTCTGAGCTGTCAGCACAGAGCCCATGGACCACAAGATCATGACCTGAGCCGAGGTTGGATGCTCAACTGACTGAGCCACCCAGGTGCCCCATCCCTATACTTTACCTTAAATTTTATTTTGGAAACTGCAAATCAGTTATCAAATGCAATGATTTTGTTGATTCAGCAGTCAGTATTTCATTTATAAAATAATTGTAGCAATTCTATTTACATGTTAGAAATTACTTATGAAATTAAGACAGTGTTTTGCAAAGACAGATGTGATTATTATTTATACATACAAGTAAAATTTAATTCAGTATTCAAATTTTACCTTAAATAAAAATTTTAATCACATGATAGCTTATTTGCAGTATGAAGATGTAGTAGAGGCTTTAGTTATATTAAAACTCTTTCCTGGGAGCCTGGGTGGCTCAGTCAGTTAAGCATTCAACTCCTGATTTCAGCTCAGGCCCTGATCTCACAGTTCATGGGTTTGAGACCTGCATCGGGCTCTGCCCTGGCAGTGTAGAGTCAGCTTCAGAGTCTCTCTCTCCTCTCTCTGCCCCTCCCCTATTCTCTTTCTCAAAATAAACTTAGGGACTGTGTAAGATTTTAAACATCTTATTTAAACACAAGTCATTATAAATACATAGCAGAGAAAAAATCTGTTTTCCCCTTTTGTTAAAGCATAATTCTAAATCTTTAGATAGGTGATAAATTTCAATGCAGAAATGTAAACAGGAGTATATAATTTTCAAAGGCCTGTATATATTATTACTTGTTGAAAAGCAGCAAATCTCAAATTTACCACAGGACAAAAAGTTTATAATGAGTTCTGGTATTTAATAAAATTCTAGACCCTGAGGGTTGGATGTTAAATGGTTGCACTGTGTTTATTTTGCTGAAATGGCAGAGTATTGCCTTTAGTTTTTGAGTGAAGTCAAATTATGAAATGCCACTTGATGTTATAAACCTGCATGTTATGGTCTGGCATGATTTCCTCCATACAGATTCCAGCTTTATGACCACTAGAAGAAATTAAAATACATAAAGAAAAATAATTCAATTAAAATGTATATAAAGAAACTGTTATACAAAGCCATAAATTATTTGGGAAAGATCTCAAGAGGGAGTAGACTTTCTTATACAAAAAGAATTTCATAAAGAGCTATAAATGCTATTCTAAATTATAGCAATGTCACATTCAGATAATAGCCAGATATGAAAAGCACTATTATCAAATACTTCATTATGGGGAATGAATATGATATAAAGACTTTTTTTCCTGAGTCAGGTAACAAACACTATAAGCAGGACGAATTTGTAGAAATGAAATGTAACAGTTTGGAGAAAGGGTTAAAGTCCTTTTTAAATATAATAGATGTGACAGAGATATTAAACATAGGGGTTTTCTTTTCCAGTCTGATGGTTTGTGGTTGAGAATGCGTATTATATGCATCTGTTGAGAGTGTTGGAACCACCATGTTACTTGCAGACTGCCTAAGTCAGGAGTTCTCTTTTGGAGAAAAACTACACTCCTATTTGATTAAACCACTGAAGCTGAGTTTCTCTTATAAAGAGCTAAAGTAGCAATCCTATTTTACATAATGATTCATTATATGTGCTTATAAAATATTTTCTTATTCTAAAAAAGGAAACCAACAGAAAAAATCTTAATTATTGTACATACATTTTCCCCCGATTTAGCTATAATATAATATAATCCTAATTCTGGAGATTGCCTGAATAAGGCTAGGGCTCACTACTAAGTCTAAAGAGGAATGTATGAGGAAAAAAATGGGGATTTTCATCCTGAGAAAAGGCCTAAATATGAAGGAAGGTAACAGTTGTCCTAAAATATCTGAAGGGTTTTAAAATGGAGGGTCATTGGATTTATGTCTGGCTACAAGAAATATAATTAATACTACATATAAAAGGTTCATGGAGGCTTTATGACATGTTATGTGGAAGCACTTTTAAATTCTTGTCAAGAACAGGGGCTCAGTTAAGCATCCAGCTCTTGATTTCAACTCAGGTCATGATCTCACAATTCGTGAGTTTGTGCTCCACATCAGGCTCCACGCTGACAGTGCAGAGCCTGCTTGGAATTCTCTCTCTCACCCTCTCTCTCTGCCTCTCTCATGCTCTTTCTCTCTCAAAATAAGTAAAATAAACTTTAAAAACTATAGAAATAAAAATAAATAAATAAATAAATAAATCCATGTCAAATATATGCAAAAATGGAATAATCGGTGTAGACTTTTTTGATGTTGCAAGTGATCAGGCCTAGGCTGAATCACTATTTGGCAGGAGATTTTGTAATTTTATTTCCTAAATAATATAATCCAAAAGATTTAAGTAATGACTTGCGGCAGTCAAGGTTATATATGGTAAAGCAAAAACTGGAAACCAGAATAATGTGGTTTTTAAGATCTTAGTCTTTTCACTAATCCACATCATCTCCAGAAAACAATTGCAAAGGAGATTTAAATAGACTCCCTACTTCTCTCCATTGGACAGAGAGCCACTTCTTTTCATGCAGTACCAACTGGGTCCCTGAGATAACAATGGTGAAGGTTAAAGCAAATGTATTTGGCCATAATGGGTGCCTAGTCATCAGTGCTGCTTTTAACTCTGAAAAACTGATGTCATCACCATCTATTATGGCTTCATTAACCTCAACTACATGTTCTACATATTTCAGTATGATGATTCTACCCTGGCAAATTCAATGCACAGTTAAGGCTGAGAACTGGAAATGTGTTATTGATGGAAAGCCCATCTCCATCTTGCAGGAGGAAGATCCCACTAACATCAAATGGGGTGATGCTCTTGCTGAATATGTTTCAGAGTTCACTGATGTCTTCACTACCATAGGAAAGGCTGGGGTTGCTTGAAGGGTGTAGCCAACAAGGTCATTACCTCTGTCGTTTTGCTAATGCCTCCGTGTTTATCATGGGTATGAACTATGAAAAGTATGACAACTCCCTCAAGGTTTATTGGCAATGCCTCTTGCATCACCAGCTGCTTCGCCCCTTTGGCCAAGGTTATCCATGACAACTTTCACATCATGGAGGGACTTATCACCATAATCCATGCCGTCACTGCCATCCAGAAGACCTTGGATTTCTGGGCAGCTGTGGTGTGATGGCTGAGAGGCTTCTATGGGCATCACTAAGGCTGTGGGCAAGGTCATCCCTGAACTGAATGGGAAGCTCATTGGTATGATCTCCCATATCCACACCCTCAATGTGCCAGTTGTGGATCTGATCTGCCTGAAGAAAGCTGTCAAATATGATGACATCAAGAGGGCTCCCTCTTGATGAAGCAGCCATCAGAGGGCCCCCTCAAGAGCACCCTGGGCTACACCGACCAGATTGTCTCCTGCAACTTTAACAGGGACAGCAACTCTTCCACCTTTGATGCTGGGGCTGGCATTGCTCCCTGTGACCACTTTGTCAAGTTCATTTCCTGGTACAACAATGAATTCAGCTACAGCATCTGGGTGGTAGACCTTGTGGTCCCATGTCCTACAAAGAATAAGAGCCCCCAGCCACAGGGAGAGGACAAGAGGAAGGGAGAAGCCCTCAGCTGCTGGAGAGTCTTTGCCCCAAGTCATCAATACATTTAGAGTCTCCTGGGCTAAAATCCATCCAAGAGCCCCTGAAGGAGGAGAGGGGCTTAAAGAGCCCTACCTTGTCATGTACCATCAATAAACTACACTTTACCTAGCGAGCGAGCAAGTGAGGGATAGGAGATTTAAATAATACATGAGAATTTGATTAGTAGAGTTTTAAGGTGACTTCCCAGACTACAATTACACATTTCTCAAAGGAAAGGGAGAAAACAAAATTTAGAGTACTGCATTAATTAAAAATAAGGATATGTTTTGCGTTTAAGGAGCTGTTGTTTTCAGTGAAGCCTCTATGTTGTACTTACTAGGAGTCCTGGTTCGGGAATAGGAGCAGGCATTGCAAACCGCTTACTAAGTTTCCTCTTCTCTTTCCTTACATTTTGCATATTCACAATTTGCTTATCTCTGGTCTTTTGGGAAATTAAAAGGAAGGAAAGCAAATCATACTTTTTATAACAAAAAGTTAACATGCTGATTATTTATTCACTTTTGAGAGACAGAGAGAGGACAGAGTGTGAGTGGCAGAGGGGCAGAGACAGAGGGAGACACAGAATCTGAGGGAGGCTCCAGGCTCTGAGCTGTCAGCACAGAGCCCTATGCAGGGCTCGAACCCACTGACTGCGAGATCATGACCTGAGCTGAAGTCGGACGCTCAACCCCTTAACCGACTGAGCCACCCAGGTGCCCCGTGATTATATATTTTTTAATGTCAATAAAAATATATATAAATATAATCAGCGTATAGCTACGTAAAAGTAGTAACAAAATCCTTTTTCAAATGTGTGGTTCATAGATGAAGAAAACACGCGGAACATCCCTAGAGCTTTCAATTGAGACTGTTTACTCTCTCTCTCTCTCTCTTTTTAAGTTTATTTATTTTGAGAGGGAGAATGGAGGAGGGAAAGAGAGAGGGAGAGAGAGAGAGGGAATCCCAAGCAGGCCCTGTTGTGTCCGTGTGGAGCCTGATGAGCTCCATCTCATAAGCCATGAGATCATGACCTGAACCGAAATCAGGAGTCCAATGCTCAACCGACTGAGCCACCCAGGTGCCCAAAACTATTTAGTCTTGACTCCCATTTCACCAACTATGGGATCCCAGACTTGTGTATATATGTGTTTACTTTTATTTTAAAAGTAATGTTCACTTGGGACACTTGGCTGGTTCAGTCAGAGTTGGCTCAGTCATTTGGGTTAAGTGCCCAACCGAGCCACCCAGGCATCCCCAGAGTTATTAATTTAAACATTACCTGCTTTAAGGTGACATCTGAAGGGTGTTGATGCCTTGACCTTTCCTACATAATGTGTACAATTACAACAAAACCATAAAAATCATAAGCAAACAGAAATATTCAGTTATTATAATGGGAAGCCTAGGCTACTGTTTTTTATTTATGTATTATGCCTACTATCTCAAATTACGAGAGGCAGGATTGGAATAAGAACATTAAGCTAAAATTCAGAGTGGAGGATGGCAATAGTATCATGAGAAAGGAGAATCAGCTTTGAACGATATTACGAGGAACACGTAGCATAGAGATTTATCAGGGAAGGAAAGACATGTATGAGAAATCAGAAAATCATGTTTCTGCTGGTAGTGAGTGATTGAGGAAACACAGCAAGTAGGATGGTTTTCTGAGACACAGGGAGCTTGGCTTTACTTTGTGAGATTCCCACACCTTCCCCTAATTTCTAAGTTGTGCTTTAAATACCTTCTGTTCCCCCTCATTTTGATCCAGCTGTTTAGCCCAAAGACCCAGAAGCATCTGAATACCGAGAAACTTATTCTGCCCCACCCCCCACCTCTGTAAGCCCCATCCCACCTCCGGGGCAAACGACTGAGGGTGCCTGCTTTCTAGTGGGCACAAAGTGAGGCTTTTCCTCCTCCTGGAGAGTCTTGCGGCCCAGGATCTAGTCTGTCTACTTCACCCGGGATTCCCAGTCCCCAGCACCAATGCGCCCACACTGGCCCTAATGGCAAGTGTCCCCAGTGCTAGGCGGGGGGAAAGGGGCAGACAAGTCAGGGTGAGGGCCTTGGAGAACTCACGGGGTTGACTTGGATGGCTTCGTCCCCCTTACAGCATAGGCACATGCTGCAGAGCCTCGGAGCGCCCCCTGGCAAGTGCCCTTCGTCCTCACCAGGACCGAGTACCTGAGGGGTACACCACGCGCCACCCCGGAGCCCCGCCCGCCCGTGTCACAATCCTCTCTGTCTCCCCCTGCGGGCTCCCCCCAGGGCCACTGGGGGATTAGGCCTGCTGGGTTACCACCGTGGCCCGCTCTGCAAGTAGCCTTGCTCAGACGAGCACACCATACAGGATCTCCCGTCTTTTTTTGGTCCTCAACTCTGCCCTCTTTCTATGGACTTCTAACTTGGTTCCATGGCCCTTCACTTCAGCCTGTCGTCAGGTGCTCGGTTCCACCTCCTCGTTCTAACATGGCTTCCCTTGGGTCTACTATCTGCCTCATCCCGGTCAACCACTGAGCTAAAGACGGGGAAATTTTGAGAATCGTCACAATTACCTAGACATCATCTCCAACTGAAAGTGGGTCTTCATCACTGCTCCCCACCTCTTTTATGTTTGCCTTGCTTTTTCTTTTTTGTACTCTTGCAGTGTTCCCTTCAAACTGTCTGTCCTCCGTTGAAATCTCTGAGCCCACTTTCCTCCAGTCAGCAGAAGCAGGGCAACTCTCCCTTCACACAGCGAGAGTGGCTAACGCTTCGATAGAGCCTCTGCTCAGCACTCTTAGATGAGTGCATATATATAAGTCATCGACTCCTTACCACAACCTGAGAGAGTAAGAGTAGGGTTACTGTCCTCTGGGAAATAAGGCGTTAGTAGGTTAAACACCTTGCCCAAGGTTAGGCACAGGGACTTAAATACAGAGTCTGCTTCCGGGGCCTGTGCTCTTTGATCACTGTGCTGTGCCGCCAGTTGCTTTTAAAAGCCCAGACGGGGGCTGCCTCAATTCCTTCCCACCTATAAGTCTGTAACCTTGTTTGTATCCACATTATCCTTTTTCCCTAGAACCCCATTAAATTGAGAAAGTTGTTGCCCTTCTTTTTGTCTCGAACAAATCTGTTCATTTTTGTTCCCATGCCATCTTTCTCTTAGAAGCCTCCTCAGAGACCTTGTTCTAGATTATTCCCTCTTCTTGTTAACCTCTCTATATTACCTGTTTTCTTTAAACAAGTAAATACAAGATGCTCAGATCATCCCCTATTTAAGCTAATAAACCCAAACCCTTTGCACGACAGCTATGTGTAACTATTGCCCACCCCCTCTATTTACAGTAAATAATCCTAAAAGCTGCTGGATGAGTGGGATTCCCATCTCCTCTTTATGTCCAGTGCAGTATTTGGCTTACTGCAACCTGCTACCCCCATTGGTACTTGTTTCAATCAAGGTAGATCTCTGGTGATCTTTCTACTGAATCCAATGGACATTTTCTATTACACGACATTTGCTTAGAGTGAAAAACCGCAGAGATTTCTCTTGGAAGAGTTAGGCTTAGGAAAATGAAATAATCTTACTCACCCATAGTGCTCAAAACCATCAACCACTCCCTTCCTGAAACTCTCCTCTCTGGGAAGAATACAGGTTAAAAAAAAAAACAATGTAATCTGGGTTATGATAACGATCCAGAAATGGACTCGAAATCCTGTGATTTCTCTAATATACCATGTTGCCTCAAGAACATATGTTTTGCGTACTTACCATTACATAACTCACTGGGTCCTGGGACTACAAAGATAAATAAACTCGATTGCTGCCCTCAAGGAAAGTCAGATAAACTAGCAACAATAAAAAAGTCAGTGTGTTGGGAGTAGTAATAAGGGCACATGTTCTGTTACTATGTTCATTTTGTGGCAGATCCTTCTTTTGATTAGTAGGGAGGAAATTCAGTGCAATCCCTTCAGGGTTTTGGTGCCTCTAATTATTGTAACCTCTTATTTCTACTCACTATTTCTAGTTCTGTCCTCATGGGCCTCATAAAATAAACTCATTCTCCTCTACATGATGATAAGGTTGGCGGAGAGGCCGAGATTGTCAGCGTCTACAGGCTCTGAGGAGGGAGCCCACAAATTGGGAATCAGACCTCTGAGGAGCGGAATATTGCCAGGCTGAACTGGTACCACTGGATGTTGGATTGGTGGGAGATCCTTCAGAGCTGGGGATCAGAGATCTCTTAGGAGACACTCTCTGGCAGGTGCTGTGAGACTTAAGGGTAAGCAATAAGGCCACCTCTGCGTATATAGAAAAGATGGACCCTGCAAGCAACTGTTGCTGGAGACCAAAGCTACTGGCAGTGAAGTGTCACTGCTGGGGTGACAGGGCAAGAGCTGAAAGACGAGAGGTTAATGCGGCACAGAGACCTTCGTGCCCCCAAATCACCTGCAGCCCTTCAATTACACGTCTTCGAGAATGGTTTCAAGTCTCCTCATTATCCAGGTTGATAATCTGTATTACGCTGCAGTCAGCCAATGTCCTGCACCAGACGCAGAGCTCGAAGTGTGGTATAAGGAAGAGTGGGAAGGCCAGTGCGTTAACTTCCCAAGCTTGGGCAGTGCATTTGCATAAAAATCACCTTTGCCGAAATGGATAAAATTTAACTATAAAATAAATCATGAAAACTCCTGAATACCAAATGCAAGCACAGGCAGTATTCCTCTTTGTTCACGTTCGATTGCTCTAGAGCTACAATTCTCAAAGTAAACTCCGGAAACTACCATTTCAAAGTGTTTATAATTTTATGTGAAAAATAAAACAAGTGAACAAGCCGCCCTTTCCTGTTTATCTTTTGATCTGAAACTATTTTACAAAGTAAACGGAAGAACTTTGCCTACTTTGTGTGCTTAGCGTTTTCTTATGACTTTGTTTTTTTATTTTTTTATTTAAAAAAATTTTTTTAATGTTTTATTTATTTCTAGAAGAGAGAGAGAAGACAGCGTGAGCAGGGGAGGGTCAGAGAGAGAGGGAGTCACAGACTGAAACAGGCTCCAGGCTCCGAGCTGGCAGTCAGCACAGAGCCCGACGCGGGGCTCGAACCCACGAACTGCGAGATCATGACCTAAGCGAAAGTCGGACGCTTAACCGACTAAGCCACCCAGGTGCCCTGTGACTGTTTTTTTAAAATAAAGTTTGAGGGAGCAAATCCTTTTCAAGTCATAAGATTCTTTAAATACTGAAAATATGTCTTACGATTAAAGTCTGTTCCCTCTTCCTGAAAAAATGCAATTTTTTTTATTAAGTAAGGAGATGTGGAGAGGCTCACCCCTCTACCTTCTGGATCATTCTTTCTTTCAACAGAGATCTGCATCTGCTGAGTCCCTCTTTTATTCCAGGCTCTGTGCTTGTGCTGAAGTTTTTGTGCTGAGCAGGCAGATAGGAGTCCTCTGTGAATAAGGCCTCTTTCACAAATAGCCAGTGCAGGGCCAACTTCACGGTTGCAGGGACTGTGTAGTCACCCAGGGAGTCATGCTTCGAAAGATGAATGCTCTGTTCTTGCTGTCTTAAAACCCTTAATTTTGAAGCAGCTCTGCATTTTTCTCTGGCACCACGACCTGCACATTGTGTTAAGTGGTCTTAAACCTAGCTTCCAAAGGTTGTGAGAAATTGTCTATCTATCTGTCTGCCTGTCTGTACTGAGTTTATAACAGATTTTCTTTTTTCTGTACCTGGGCAATTAGATTGTGAAATCTAGGTTATAGACTCTAAGTTTGTCTATATAGTAAGTTACATCTTTTTAGATTCAACTTATTCCATCCTGTCAAGAACATTTATTCTTCTTCTCTATAGCACACCTTCGTGTCTTATGCCATGAACCTTGCTGCCATTCAATTAAACTTACTCCTTAGTTGTTTTACATTTGATCTGCATTTCAGCCTCCTTACCTTTGCTGACTCTGCACTTACCATGACTGCCCTGAAATTACTCCTCAGAGGGGCGCCCAGATGACTCAGTTGGTTAAGCATCCGACTTAGGCTCAGGTCATGATCTCACAGCTCCTGAGTTCTAGCCCTGCGTCAGGCTCTGTCCTGACTGCTCAAGCCTGAAGCCTGCTTCAGATTCTGTGTCTCCCTCTCTCTCTCTCTCTCTCATTCTGCCCCTTCCCTGCTCACACTCTGTCTCTCTCTCTCAAAAATGAATAAACTCTAAAACAATAAAATAAAATAAATAATATATCTCTAAATTGAATTTAAGATAAAAGAATTAAAAAAATATTCCTCAGAAAAGAGTAAGTTGCTTTATGCCAGAATCTTTATGAAGAGTCTGTAGTTCAGACCCCGTTTTCAATTCCTTTAGTTTGAAAAAAACACAGTTTTTCAGAAAAATGTCTAGGTTGGGAATGGACTTAATGAATGCCAGCATTGGATACGTATCAAGGTCACCTACATGAATTGGTAAAACATAAAGTAATTTAGTAATTATCTCTTTTAAAAGTCATTGTAAGCAAGTCTTCTAAAGATAACTTTAAAGATAAATTGAATAAATAAATGGCCATATTTTAGAAATCTTTAAGATATATTTACAGCACAAATGAACAGAACAAATGACTGTTCTAATGTTATGTGAAAGAGTACTTACTTAGGCTTTGGATAAATTTGCAGTAACATGTAACAGGATCAAACTAGAATTTAGAAAGGGATGTCTTTGAGGCACTGAGATGGAAATGAAAACTTAGTATCTTTAAAAACTGGTCAAAAAGTGGCTTTGGCAACGATTAAGACAGTGACATTTAAAATGCATGTAAAGAGGTTGAATAAAACTGTTTAATGAAATGTGGGTACAGAAATAAACAATATTTTAAAACTAATATATTCTTTATATAATGTGGTTTCAAATATGGATGTGTGAAAAAATTAAAAATTACAAGTAGACATTTGGCTATTATAGCTATATCTCTAAAAGTTTAAATAGTCAAGTTGACCAAAACAAATAAACAAACAACTTGGGTTTATTTGCCCTCCTAAAATGTCTTTCTCTTAATTGAAATAGTTTAATTTTTTAACAATCCTATATTGTGATTCAAAATGTTTGGAAAAGACTGTAAACACAATTTCTTTTCAGAAAGAACCCAGTCTTTTTTTTTTTTTTTTAATGTTTTATTTATTTCGGAGAGAGAGAGAGAGAAAGACTGCATGAGCAGGGGAGGGTCAGAGAGAGAGGCAGTTACAGAATCTGAAACAGGCTCCAGGCTCTGGGCTGGCAGTCAGCACAGAGCCCGACGTGGGGCTTGAACCCACGAACCATGAGATCATGACCTGAACCGAAGTCGGACACTTAACCGACTGAGCTACCCAGGCGCCCCAGAAAAAACCCAGTCTTAACTATTGGATTCAGACACACATACACACAC
Source organism: Crocuta crocuta (assembly GCF_008692635.1). Classification (NCBI taxonomy): domain Eukaryota; kingdom Metazoa; phylum Chordata; class Mammalia; order Carnivora; family Hyaenidae; genus Crocuta; species Crocuta crocuta. Next base: position 893,275 of record NW_027530617.1, on the reverse strand, counting down.
ACTCTGTCTCTTTTTCTATCTCTCTCTCTCTCTCTCCAAAGAATGGTGGTGTTAAAACATAAACTGAGGCATATTAAAAATTTTTAAATTTTGAGCAAGAATCGATTGGAATGGGACAGTGGTTAGGAAGTGGTTAGTGGGATTGCCAGCTCACAGGAGCAAGGGGGAAAGTCTTTTATAGAGAAAATGCAGAAGCAAAGAAGGAAATTATTTGATTGGTTATAGCTTAAAGCTTAGTTGGCAGTTTGTGATTGGCTGTTTTTAGAGTCCTGACTCTGTAACCTTGAGACATTTAGGGTTTAGATTTTGGTTTGCTTATGTAGGCCTCCGTGGCATGAGAGCCACGTGAGTCTCATGGCTTCCTTGTTTGATTAATTTAACAGAGTGTAAAATGTTTTCACCTCCCTCCAGTGTATGAGCAGACTTACCTTGCATTACATACAGTCAGCCTAGGGAAAAATGTAGGAGGCTGCCCTTCTTGGCTTGTCATCTATGCTCTGATTTATGCAAGTCTAGGTTATATGATCTTTAGTCCTTGCCTCCATTACCCTGAAAGGCAAATCTTTACACACAAGAGTAGGTGGATCTTCAGTGTTGTCTGGATGGAGTATCAACAGCCCAAAAAAGACTTGTCGTGCTAATGATGATCAGCTTTCACAGCAAAACTTAAAGGCTCTATTCCCTACCAAGGGGGATTTTCAGAAAGAGGCAGAAAAACCCCTTGTGGCCTAGTTTCTATCTGGAGAAATCTTCCAAAAGTGCTGATATTTTCATGATTCCTCCTAAAATGTTGTGAACTTAAAGATGACATATTAGTAGATTATTTATCTGCATTGGCAATTAATTTTCTGTTGGGAAAAACAACAGTGAATTTAAGAATCTTACATTAATTTTTAGGTAATCATCAAAGCAAAGATGAAATGTATGATTTATAACACACTTTATAATTGTTGAGTATTTAGCTTTAAACACTTTTTAAGGTTTATTCATTTCTGAGAGACAGAGTGCCACTTGGGTGGGGACAGAGAGGGAGACATAGAATCTGAAGCAGGCTTCAGGCTCTGAGCTGTCAGCACAGAGCCTGACAAGGTGCTTGAACCCACGAACTGCAAGATCATGACCTGAGGTGAAGTGGGACGCTTAACTGACTGAGCCACCCAGGTGCCCCTATTTAACTTTAAATCTGGATAGGACATGCCTTAAATGGTGATACTGGGTATATCTTTATTAGATAGAATGCATATCTAGGAATTGTCTATTAAAGGTAACTTGATGGTAGGGTCAGTAATGTTCAAGACTCATGGTCAGTTATATTGAGTCATAGCTCCCCATTACTCTCCATTTTCCTCTATGGTCACACTGTTCTATTTGCAGTTATGGGGACAAAAAATGAAAGTCTCATTTGAAGACTTCTTATTCAATTCTTTTTCTTTTTTTTGCAACTTTGGATTATTTAGGTTATACTTATTGAAAAAAGGCAAAAACAATTTATTTTCAGAGCAAAGATTAATTAAGAGTTAAGTTGTAGTGGTGGAGAGAGCTCCTCTAACAGTATATAAAAGTCTTAAAATTTCAAATGATAGAGAATGTTGGATGTCAGAGGTGAGTATGCTAAAACTGTCATCTTGTGTAATATGTATTCAAGTTCACAGGGATCACAAATCTCTTCTTCATGTATTCTCTAGTTTTGACTATCATATAATTTTCTGCATTAAGCTTCTATTTTGAGAACATACGAAAATACATAGTATAAAATTGGAGATTCAATTAGAACATAGATCTATTTGTTAAGCAAGAAGTATATAACCTTATTTAAGTTATGCTCATGTTGAAGAAATAGTTCTTGTGGACATCTGATTCCAGAAATGCCTGGGTGGCTCTGTAGGTTAAGCGTCTGACTTTGGCTCAGGTCATGATCTCACATTCTGTGAATTTGAGACCCATGTCGGGCTCTGTACTGGCAGCTCAGAGCCTGGAAGCTACTTCAGATTCCATGTCTCCCTCTCGGTCTGCCCCTCCCCCACTCATACTCTGTCTCTCTCTCAAAAATAAATAAAATGTTTAAAAAAAGGCATCTGATTCCATTTTACCTTCGATCTTTAATTGGTCTACCAAGACTGCTTTGGGTACTTAACAGCATAGAACTACATACGAATTGCTCTTGTAGTTCCTTATACAATCACAGGAATATTAAGATTGAATCAATATTTCATAGAAGATATTTGCCAGTTAGTAGGAACTAAAAAATCAGGGTGGGAAATGATCCTCACTTTGCAGTGACACACACAATGACTTTAGTTTTCTACAGGAGAAAAAAATGTAAATGCAGTGTTGTTTCTTAAGAACCATTTTCTTTCAAGTGCCTACTGTATGACAAATACAGATGTCAGTGATCATTATACTGATACACTAACTTAATCAATTTTCTTTGTCATAACGTTGAGTGACAGTGCTGTATTAAATAATAAGTCCTTTGGAAAACTTCCCATTCCTATCTTCATGTGTTAGAACTGACACAGCAAACAGATTATACTTTATTGAACATATACCATATTTGAAAAGTGCTATGCTGGGCACATAGATTTTCTTCAACAGTATGAAAGGTTTATATTTATATAGCTCATTTATAATAAGTTTCTAAATTTTACAGTGAGAAATCTCTCATTTCATATGGTATTCATTTCATTTGAACTCTGTAAACCTTGGGAGGAAAGTAAAGTGTGTATGAATCCATTTGTTTTATAATGGAATTTAAAAGCTCAGAGAACTTAGTAGAACTAATGAAGGTCATCCCATTCAACATTTGTTAAGCCAACATATATTTCTGGAATTTTGTAGTAGGTAGTAATCTTTTAGTTGTGACAACAGAAACATTTAGGAAGTGACAGACTGAAAGGTATTCTTTTTCAGTTTGCGTGACTGGGAAATACAGGAGGAAATTTCATTCAAATAATAATTATTCATTTCTATGAGCTTTGCTTCACTCTGTAAGTTGGCCTTTGTCTTGCTGCAAATAGATTTTTCTGCAGATAATGGGGACCTCTAGTAGATAATGGGGACCTCTAGCACCTCTTCCATTCTCTTAAGCTATCATCCTTTACAATTTGACCTACAGCCTAGGAGAAAGTCCTCATTACCCGCTTTTGGGGAAGGACTCTGATTGGCATATATTACCAGTTAAGAGGACATTTGAAATGCATAATTAAAAAAACTCAAGTTAAATCACATTAAATATGACTAAAGTTGCAAATTAATGGAGCATCTTTTTTTTAACTGAGAAATTTTAGCTTTCTTATTTTAGGTTGAATCTAATCAACACTTTAGAAAAAGTGACAAATTATTATTTCTTTCCTTGGACATTTTTATCCAGATACCAATATGGAAGATTTAAATTCATGGTTGTTTTCAGAGATACCCAGGCAGAAAGAAGCCCAGGGTGACAAATAGAAAAGTGTGGTATTCAGACTAGAAAAGTTAATAAAGGATATAAAGGGATCTTGACTGAAAACTAGAAAGTTCTTACAAGGAAACATATCAATTGAGATTAGAACATCCTTTAATAGTCTTTAAATAGTCATAATTATAGACAGTCTACATTTACCTAAATCTCATTAAGTAGCAGTGAAAACGGGGTAGAAGAAGCAGAGGTTTTAGTATAAAAATACCTTGGTTCAAATTTCTCTGTGTTCCATTTTGATATAGGATATATTAGATGCAGCTAAACTACGTCTCGGTTTTCCAGTGGGGCTAACGGGTAATATGATTTCTTAGAGTTGTAAAACTTAAGAAAGAATGTACTCAAGTGTGCTCAAGTATTATTTTACTTTCCTCTTTAACTAATGGGTGGGTAATTTCTCATGTGTCTAAAGGTTGCATGAGGATAGCAGAAGAGGAGCTGAGAATGGATTCCCAAGAGAATATATAGCTTCTTTTTAAAAAAATTTTAAATGTTTTATTTATTTCTGACAGAGAGAGACAGCATGAACAGGGGAGGGTCAGAGAGAGAGGGAGACACAGAATCCGAGACAGGCTCCAGGCTCTGAGCTGTCAGCACAGAGCCCGACGCGGGGCTCCGAATCCAGGAACCCTGAGATCATGACCGGAGCCAAAGTCAGAAGCCCAACCGACCTCTCCACCCAAGGCACCCCAATAGCTTCTTTCTCCATAAATAAAATACATAATAATTCTTTGGATTACTAGACTATTATGTGTAGGTCCTTTAGAATAATTCTTAGAATCAGGAGGTCTAGCTACTTTGCAATAATTTTTTTTCTAGGGTGAGTCGAGGTCTTGCACTTGTAGATAATTATGTACTGTCTCAGCAATTCTTCAGGGTGTTTGTTTTTAGACAAAAAGTCCAGAAGGTGGCGCCACAATCATAATTATACAGTAATTTGAAGGAGAGAGAAAACAAAAATTATCATATAGCCAGAAGATGGTGCTAGATGACCAATCTTTAAAAAAAAAAATTGTCTGCATTTAAAATAAGCAACTTAATTTTACTGAACTCCAGAATTTATAGTGAGGGTATTGTTGACACCATTGTTTGGGATTCTTCAGTAACTTCAGGAGCTCAATTTTAAACTTCCAATGTATTACTTTTACAATAAAAGAACCCTGACCAGGATATGAAAGGAAGAAATACTTTCCAACTCTACTTTTTATCACTCACAGCCTTTACAAAGAAAAGTTATATTTAAAATGTTTTCTGTCCCTCTATCAAATGTTTCATGATTACACTTTTTGAAAATATGTAAGCACTGTCTCCCTTTATATTCCTTGCTCTTTTCCCTTTATTTCTTCCTCTAAGATTCTCTCAAGAAGATGAGATAGTAAATTAAAAGATCTTCAAACCCAGAGATACACTTTCTGACGTGTCCAGATAAGAAGAAAGAATTGTGCAGGGGCGCCTGGGTCGCTCAGTCAGTTGGGCCTCTGACCTTGGCTCAGGTCATGATCTCCTGGTTCCTGAGTCTAAGCCCCTATCTGCCTCTGTGCTGACAGCTCAGGGCCTGGAGCCTGCTTTGGCTTCTGTGTCTCCTTCTCTCTCTGACCCTCCCTCACTCATGCTTTGTCTCTTTCTCTCTGTCTCTCTGTCTCTGTCTCTCTCTCATTCTTTCTCCCAAAGAAAAAAGAAATGTGTTGAAATGTTTCTTTTGCAAAACTTTGTGGACTTAAAAATCAGTTATTTATTTATTTATTTATTTATTTATTTATTTATTTATTTATTTATTGTGTTTTGTGGACTTTCAGAAACTACTGTTTAATTTTAGTGTCTTTGTATAGTCAGTATTCAAGTCTCTCATCCTTCAAAATAGTAGGAAATTAAAATTAAGCTGCTATGTAACTTTGTTTTATACTTTTGTATTAGCAAAAATTATTTTCTAAAAATTGTTGCTGGTTCATTTGGTATTCTAAACACTTCCCAGTTAAATGCCTCTTAAAGCGTCTATTTCTCACCAGCCACCCTAGCTCCGTCATCATCTAGACTTTGCTACTGGACCCTCACGATAGCCTGCCAGTGGTTGACTCTCCTTCCTTCTTGCTCTCCCTCCGTCTGTTTTCTCTCTCAGGATCAGAGCCATATTTTATAAATGCAAATTTGGTTATTTCACTCCTGTTCTTAAACCCTTCAATAACTTTCTGTGGCTTCTAAACACCCGGACAAGCCTTAACCACACCCAAAAGGCACTTCTCTAGGTGTATCTCTTACCAATCTTTCCAGTCATTTTCTATGCACTTGCTACACCACCTTCCTCAGATTCTCTGCTCCCTCCTCCTAGAAGTCTGGTACAAGTCTTCTTTCAGTCAGGCAAGCTGTTCTCCCAGGTCTCCATCTTCACCTACGTGTCTCAGACGTGTTCTTTGGATCAAACTAAAGCATCACCTTCTCCAGGAAGCCCGATCTATCACCGAGGTCTAGGCCACGGCTCTGTACTAGTGCTCACACAGCACTGAGTACCTCTCCTAATGGCACTCCCCTCTGTAACTGGACATGATCTATGGCAGACATATCGATCAATGTCTTTTTTGCCCTAATTCACATAAGCTTCATGAAGACAGAGCAGTGTTTGTTTTCTTACTATTGTATTCCCAGAGTAAGAGTGTCATACTTGACATGTGGGAAGCTCTCAATCAATTTTAGTAGATTGATAGAATGAATGATCAATGATAAAAATCAGAGGCTTCTGGAAAGTGTAACTAACTTGATGGGTCTGGAATATTTTCCGTTGGTGAGATGTTTACCCTTAAGAGAATGTCAAGATGCAGGTGATCGCTGTCTTCAGATATCTACAAGGCTGTCACGTGGAGGAGGGCCTCCAAAGAGCTGATCTTAAACCAACAGCTTACAGGAAGAATTAAATCCAAGATTTTAAAAACACACTCTCTGAATAGAATAAATTTTCGAGGTAGGTAAGGGACTACCTGCATTCTCAATTAGTAGTTCCTAGGTGGGGATAGAAAAGGGAATTATAAGGCCAGCAGGGCAGTTAGGTGGCTTTGGAAGTCCCTTTGAGTTTTGGGATTTTATGGAAGTATGATTTGTTATAAAAAAGATGTCTTTCTTTCCCATGCTCGTTTCATTCTGAGGCCAATGATGAATAGGGTGGGGATTAGAGTTCTCCTTAGAATTTTTGGTATTAAATTTCATTATGTTTAGGACTTTAAAGAATAGTGATTGCCTAGCATAATCTATACCATTAATTTCAGCTCAAACTCGTATTTCCAACCTCTCTTTGGGATACGCTTGAAACAAAATATACCTAGAACTTGTTTCAGATGTAGTACTTTCTCTGATAACTGAAATCATCTATTTGAAATTATATTTTTGATCTTTTACTGAATCACTGATAATTCTTACCAATAAATTATTTAGAATATTTTTGGATTTTTGGCTTTGTTCAGTTTGCTTTTAGGGGGTGGGACACATTCTGTACTTCAAGCATATTAATCGTCTTAATTTCATCTGTGAACATAAGTAGTTAATGAGCTCTTTGTACCATGAATCTATTTTCAGTCTACTAGAGGAAAAAGGTTCAAGATCTTTACACTTAATACACTAACTCGTTACTTTGTTGCCTACCCAGATTTTAGATCAAACTACAAACAAAAATATTAATGTATCCTCAGGCCTCATAACCTGTAAATTAAGTAGTTCTTAACATTTTTTTTTGGGTAGATGGCACATGAAACCTGTATTTAAGGAGTTTTGTTTCAGTCAGGTGAACTCCAGCTATACTAAGGTACACATGACCTCATTGTTTACATTAATGAAAATAAGGAAGCATTCTCAAAGTTGATCAATAGGATAAAGGTTAAATAAACTACATAAAGTGGGCCACATGCAGGCTTTTAAAAGAATGAGGTAGTATAACAAATACTGATATGGAAATATGTCCCTGATATATTGTTATGAGAAAATATCAAGTAGCAGAGATTACGTACAGTGTGGTCACATTAAAAAAAAAAAAAACTAATGTAGGTAAACGCATCAAAAGAGGTCACAAAGGTTTAGTCCAAATTGGTAGCAGTGGTTATCCCTGAGCAGAGGGATTGCATAATGGATGGTTAAAAAGATGAGAGGTCAGAAACTTCCATTTAAAAAAAATACTTTTTGTTTATTGAGAGAGAGAGAGAGAGAGAGAGCATGACCAGGGGGTGGCAGAGAGAGAGGGAGAGAGGGAATCTCAAGCAGGCTTCAGGCTGTTGGCATTGAGCCTGATGCGATGCTCTATCCCGTGAACCATGAGATCATGACCTGAGCTGAAATCAAGACCTTAATCAACTGAGCCACCCAGATATTCCCTCCTTTTTACATGTTTGATATACTTTATAAAGTGGATCCTATTTTTTCCCATATGCATTTACCTTTAAAAAAAAAAGAAAGAAAGAAACAAAGAAGGATGCAAAATAATATCATCTGATGTTAACTTTCTTCTGTAAGAACAAAGAGGAGGAAATGAATCATAGCCAAAGAGACATAGATGCTTTTCATTTCCAGTGTGCACTGGCAAAATTCAGAGTTGTGTTGGGAGAAGAATAATAATGAAATCCCACATAGAGATCAGAATATACAAACATACACTTCTGAGTCAGCCTTGCTTTTGTTTTTCCCAGCTTAAGAAGAAGCTCTAGACTTCTGAAAAGTCTCTTTCCTCCTAAACTTTAAGAAAATCTTTTTGTAAAGTTCATTTATTTATTTGGAGAGAGAGAGAACGAGCAGGTGAGGGGCAGAGAGAGAGGGAGAGAATCTGTCAGCATGGAACCCTATGTGGGGCTTGATCCCACGAACCGGGATATCATGACCTGAGCCCAAATCAAGAGTCAGACCCTTCACTGACTGAGCCACCCAGGCGCCCCATCCACCTAACATTTTTATGGGCCCAGGGGATTTCCTAGCACACCATCTCACTGTGTTTTGTCCTCTCAGATTGGACCCTGAAGTTTCCCTGCCCAGATGCTTTGCTGGGCATAGAGGAATATGGCAAGAATGTTAGAACCGTGTGCCCTGGCTTCTCTCCAGCTTGAGCAGATGAAAGGGAGACACAGACAGTGTAAATGCATACACCGAAGAACAAGCAAAGGGCATTTCTGGGAGTGGTAAAAAGGCCACTTAAGTGATAAATTTGCGTTGGAAAGGAATGGAATGAGATATACAAGAAATATTTTTGTTATACAAGATAGGTATGCTTACAGTCACAATAAAGTGAAATATAGGTGACTCGGTAGGGTTGTGTGCAGGAAACAGAAATAGGTATATTAATCAGAAAGGGATTTAATACAAGATATTCGGTACTTACACAGTTGTTGGAAGGGCTGAAAGAAGTTTCTGGGCCAGACTTTCTGGGCTGGTTTCCAGAATCATTCAGAGCTGATCTACAAGGGACACTCCCATCTCTGAAGCAGCCACTACTACATGCTGTCACAACTGCCCCCCACACTGGAGAAAGAGCAGCTAAAGCTGTGATCCAGAAGTTAGGGAATTAGACTAGGAAGTCACTTGGTGTTTTCTTGCCCACAGTGGTGGAGCAAGGACATGAGCGCAACCGCAGGAAAGTCTCACATTTTACATCACCAGGAACATCAGCCAAGAGAGGTCAGGGAACGGCCATCTCTTCATTCTGCCTTCCAGATCTCCCTCAAGTACTGGGGGCATATAATTTGCATCCAGAATGCTAGCTGCAAGAATACTGGGGGATCTAGATGATAGCTTTCCAGACCCTACGAATCGAAGAATAGAATGGGGGTTGACAGGCAAAGTGTCCTCCATACAAGAGAACTTCCAAGTAGGAAGAAAATCACTGAATGACCAGCCCGATAAAATAGCTGTTAATATTCTGTCACGTATCTATTATTTTTTCCATGTGTGTTAGTCTATCTGTTTATGTCTCTAACCAAATATCTGTTTCATCTATTCAGTTGGAAGTAGTTATTATTTTTCTAGCTTGTTCAGCAGACCTTCCTACCCTTCTTCAGTCTCCCTTTTTATTTTAGGAAAATCTGTCTCAATCCATTCACCTTTTACAGGCCAACAAACCTTATCACTTCCAACCTTGGTACTCCAAAGTCCAACTTATAGGTTATAGGAACCAAAAAGTTCATTTTTCCCCTAGTTACTATTCGTCTCAGTTTTTATCAGTGGTATCTGATATGTGACAACTCCTGGTGTGTCATATATACGATTCTAGACTAGGGCATACTTTGCAACCTGTGTTTTTCAGGTATAAATATGGGGCGAGACAAAGAGAGAGAAAGAGAGAGAAGAAAGAGATACAAAGGAGCAGGGAGAGAGAGAAAGGTTTATTATGAAGAACTTGCTCACATGATTATGGAAGCTGAGAATTTCCTAGATCTGTGATCTGTCGGCTATAGACTCAGGAGAATTGGTGGTATAATTCAGTCCCAGTCGGAAGTCCTCAGAACCAGGGGCCAATGGTTTAAATCCCAGTCTGAGGGCCAGCGAAGACAAAGTGAGATGTCCCAAACTCAAGCAGGCAGCAGGAAGCAAAAAGGAGTCAATTCCTTCTTCCTCTGCTTTTTGTTCTATTCAGATCCTTGATAGATGGGATGATGCCCATCCTCACTGAGGAGCCCGATCTACTTGCCTGAGGCCACTCATTGAAGTGCTCTCATCCCCTGAAAACACCCTCACAGACACATCCAGAAGTATGTTTGAGATATTTCTATTAGTTATTGGACTGAGGAAAATCTAGAACCTCAATGTAATGATATGAATTGCTTTATGAATATTGCCAATGGTAAGATGCAGCAGAAAAATATCACATATTTTCATTTTCTTGATGTACTTTCCCCCACTAGTTAAAGCAGCTTTCTCAACAATTAGTCCTCATGTTCCGGGGACTCTTAATAGTCGTTTACCTCTGCCCCTTTCTGTGCTCCTCACAGGACAAGATTCGCTTCCTCTTCTTTGTGGCTCTGTCCTCCTTCCCTTTTCCTCATGTTTGGCATTTTTGATGGCCTGGAGTATTGGTTTTATGGGAAATACTAGCACATGTGAAACAGCATATTACAAGATAGCCATTTACAAAGGCTTCAGCATCAGCAAAACATGGGTTGGAAGACCAGCTTCATCTATTATTATTTGCCCAGTCCTGGGAAGATCTCTTTGAACTTTACTTAGTTCTTTGTAAGACTTTTTACCACCAGAGATAATATATAAAAGCAAGGTGTTCAGCACACAGGAAGTTAACGTTCAGCAGACAAATTGTCCATATGATTAGTATCCATTTTCTGCAGTCTGATGAATAAAACAATAATGAAAGCTTTTCCTGTACATCATTATACGATTACTATTTTCCATTTTAAGCAATTGCTACTCACAATGCTGAGCTGTTTTTTTTTTTAAATAGAGATTTATAAAACGCACTTATTTGAGATGAAATAAGGCCGGTGACTCAGGTTCAGGATTGTTTTGTGGAGTAGATGATACCAAGAAAAGTAACGCTTCACAGAGAGGTTTCTATTGTGTGGTGGTGATTTCAGCCCGACCTATTCCATTCACAGAGACAATGGCGAAGTGTGTTATGTGGGCACGGATATTGACTGAGGACTGTCAGTGCTGTGATAAATTCTGTTTTAGATGTCTATCCTAAAGCCTTCTATTTTAGCAGAGCGTCCAGCAAGTCAGCAGCATTTTTTTTTTCCTTTTTGTGGTGCAGTCAGAATAGTTTTCAGCTGAGTCCCTCTTTCTTCTTTAACATTTATCACCGTGGGTTCTTTGGGGATGCGCGGCCCATACAAAACAAGGTCTACATCCGCCTTTGGCTCATTTCTCTTTACAGCCGCTGTCACCCCATAATGGGCGGTGCTGTGCTCCGGGATCCTGCGGAAAAAGCGCTGGTGTGATTCATCTCCTTCCTGTGGATGGCTCAGCTGCTTTGCCACCCCTGCCTTATACTGCAGCCCGAACGTGATGAAAGGAAACAAGAGCAGAGATGTTGCTTTTATAGGAGCTGAAGATGATTTCTCAGGGGAGAGTAACCAAAGGGCTCCTCCTGTAAGCAGGAGATTGCAATTTTAGACCGCGTTCTGCACTTTGCAAAGGAACCAATACTAACCCCTTTTGAATACAACTTGAATTCTGTTTCCAAACTTCTGACTTTTTGCTGGCTACTTTTTGAGAAAAGGATGGAAAGAGCAAGGATGGCACATACACTGCTATGTCCTTATGTGCTCCTGCTCAGGGCTAGGGTGGCAGACTTTTTTGGTTGCACATCCAAACGCATCTCTTCCTTTCTTGCTAACTAACCGGTTTNTTTTAAAATAAATATATATATTTTAAAATAAATATATATATATTTTAAAATATATATATATATTTTTTTTGGGGGGGGGGGCTGGGAGTTGGAGGCCAATGAGATATAAGACAATCCCAGTGGGATATCCTGGAAATAATTTGCCTTCTTGGGAAAGCTATGTAATCAGAGACCTGTTTTGTCCATGCTTCTTTCTTCTTTTTATGCGAGTGTCAAAACATCTTTTTTTTAAATTAATTTTAATAAACAGTGTAGTTAACTAGCTATGATATATTAGTACAATACAGTATTTCAACAATTCTGTATATTACTTAGTGCTCATCAAGTTAAGTGTACTCTTAATCCCCTTCACCTATTTCAACCATTTCCCCCACTCACCTGCCCTCTGTAACTCTCTGTTTGTTTGCTATACTTAAAAGTCTATTTTTTGGTTTGTCTTCTTTTTTTTTTTTCATTGTTCATTTGTTTTGTTTCTTAAATTCCACAGAAGAGTGGTATTTATCTTTCTCTCTTTCTCTGACTGTCTTATTTCATTTAGGATTATATATTCTAGGTCAATCTTGTATTTGCAAAATGGCAAGATTATATTCCTTTTTATGGTTGAATAATATTCTACTGTGTGTGTGTGTGTGTGTGTACCACATATATCACCTCTTCTTTATCCATTCATCTATCAGTGGACACTTGGGCTGCTTCTGTAATTTGGCTATAGTAAATAAAGCTGCAATAAACATGGGGGTGCATATATCACTTTGAATTAGTGTTTTTGTGTTCTTTGGGTAAATACCCAGTAGTGCAATTACTGGATCTTAGGGTAGTTCTGTTTTTAACTTTTTGAGGAAACTGTACTATTTTCCCAAACAGTGAATGAGGGCTCCTTTTTCTCCACATCCTCACCAGCACTTTGTTTCATAGGTTTTGAATTTTAGCCATTCTGACAGGTGTGAGGTGGTATCTCACTGGTTTTCATTTGCATTTCCCTGATGATCAATGATGTTGAGCATCTCTTCATGTGTCTTTTGGCCATCTGCATGTTTTCTTTGGAAAAATGTTTGTTTATTTGCCCATTTTAAAATTGGATTATTTGGGGTTTTGGGTGTTGTGTTTTATAAGTTCTTTATATATTCTGGACACTAACCCTTTATCTGTTATGTCATTTGCAAATATCTTCTCCCATTTCTTAGGTTTTCTTTTAGTTTTCTTGGTTTTCTCCTTTGCTGTACAGAAGCTTTTTTTTGATGTAGTCCTGATAGTTTACTTTTTTTCTTTTGTTTCCCTTCCCTCAGGAAACATTATCTAGAAAGATGTTGTTATGTCCAATGTCAGATAAATGCCTGCCTGTGCTGTCTTCTAGAATTTTTATGGTGTCAGTTCTCGCATTTAGGTCCTCGATCCATTTTCAGTTTATTTTTGTGTATGGTATAAAAAAGTGGTATTTCATTCTTTTGCATGTAGCTGTACAGTTTTCTCAACACCATTTGTTGAAGAGACTGTCTTTTTCTCATTGCATTTTCTTTTCTCCTTTGTTAAGGATTAGTTGACCATATATTGTGGGTTTATTTTTGAGCTTTCTACTGTGTTCCATTGATATATGTGTCTATTTTTGTGCCAGTACTATACAGTTTTGATTACTACAGATTTGTAATATAACTTGAAGTCTGGAATTGTGATACCTCCAGTTTTGTTTTTCTTTTTCAAGATTATGTTGGTTATTCTGGGTCTTTTTTGGTTGCATACAAATTTTAGGATTGTTCATTCTGGTCCTGTGAAAATGTTTTTTGGTATTTTAATAGGGATTGCATTAAAAGTGTAGATTGCTTTGGATAGTGTAGACATTTTACCAATATTTGTTCTTCTAATACATGAGCATAATAAATCTTTCCATTTCTTTGTGTTGTCTTCAACTTCTTTCATCAGTGCTTTATAGTTTTCAGAGTACAGGTTTTTCACCTGTGTGGTTAAGTTTATTCCTAGATACTTTTTTTTTGGTGCAGTGGGATTTCTGCAAATGGGATTGTTTTCTTTTTTAAATTTTTAATGTTTATTTATTATTTTTGAGAGAGAGAGAGCGCAAGCAGAGGAGGGGCAGAGAGAGGGAAACACAGAATATGAAGCCGACTCCAGACTCTGAGCTGTCAGCACAGAGCCCAACATGTGGCTTGAAATCACAGAATGTGAGATCATAACCTGAGCAGAACTCAGATGCTTAACCACATGAGCCACCCAGGTTCCCCTAAATGGGATTGTTTTTCTTAATTTTACTTCTGTTGCTTCATTTTTATTGTATAGAAATACAACAGATTTCTGTACATTGATTTTGTATCCTGTGACCTTACTGAATTAATTTATTAGTTCTACTAGTATTTTGGTGGAGTCTTGAGGGTTTTCTACCTATAGTATCATGTCATATACACATAGTAAGAGTTTTACTTGTTCCTTGACAATTTGGATGACTTTTATTCCTTTTTCTTGTCTGATTGCCGTGGCTAAGACTTCCAGTGCTATGTTGAATAAAGTGGTGAGAGTGGTCTTCCATGTCTTATTCCTGACTACAGACAGGAAAAGCTCTCATTCTCCCCCCCCCTCCCGCCACCACCACGGTGTATGATGGTAGCTGTGAGTTTTTCATGAAGGCCTTTGTTACGTAAAGCTGTTTCTTCTAAACCTACTTTGTTGAGGGTTTTTATCATGAATAGATTTATACTCTGTCGAATGCTTTTTCTGTATCCATTGAAGGACTGGGTGTTGTATGGAAACCTATTTAACAATAAATTATATGTTATAAAGGAAATGATTATATGGTTTTTTTCTTTTCTCTTATTGATGTGATGTCTCATGTTGATTGATTTTCAAATATTGAATTACTCTTGCTTCTCAAGAATAAATCCCACTTGATCACTGTGAATGGTTTTTTAAAATGTATTATTGGATTTGGTTTGCTAATATTTTGGGAGACATGTTTGCATCTATGTTTATCAGAGATACTGTTCTGTAGTTCTCTTTTTTTATTTTTTATATTCTTAAAGTTTAGTTATTTATTTTGAGCAACAGAGAGAGCATGAGTGAACAGGAAAAGAGGAGAGAGAGGGAGAGAGAGAATCCCAAACAGGGTCCATGCTGTCAGTGCAGAGCCCGATTCAGGGCTTGATCTCACAAACTGATATCATGACATGAATGGAGATCAGGAGTTGGAAGCTTAACCTACCGAGCCACCCAAGTGCCCCTGTAGTTTTCTTTGTACGTGGTGACTTTATCTGGTTTTGGTTTCAAGTTAGTGCTGGTCTCACAGAATGACTATTTTTCAAAAAAGTTTGAGAAGAATAGTTATTAAGTCTTCTTTAAATATTTAGTAGAATTTTCCTATAAAGCCATCTGGCCCTGGACTTTTGTTTGTTGGGAGTTTGTTGATTTCTGATTCAATTTCATTGGTGGTATTCAGTCTGTTCAAATTTTCTATTTCTTCCTGCTCTGGTTTAGGTAGGTTATATGTTTCTATGTATTTTCCATTTCTTCTAGGTTGTTCAATTTTTTGGAAAATAATTTTTCATAGTATTCTTTAACAATTGTTTGCATTTCCGTGGTGTTATTTGTTATTTCTCTTCTTTCATTTCTAATTTTGTTTGTTTGATCTCTCTCTCTCTTTTATGAGTTTGGCTTCAGGTTTACCAATATTGTTGATCTTTTCAAAGAACCAGTTCCTGATTTCATTGATCTGTTCTATTCTTGTTTTGTTGTAGCTGTGTTTTTAATTCCTGTATCATTTATTTCTACTGGTTTGGGTTTTTTTTGGTCCTCTTTTCCTAGTAAAGTTAGGCTGTTTATTTGATATTTTTCTTGCTTCTTGAGGTAGGACTGTGCTGTAATAAACTTCTCTCTTAGGACTACTGTTGCCACATCCCAAAGTTTTTGGACTGTTGTGTTTTCATTTGTATTTGTTTCCATGTATTTTTTTTTAACTTGTTCTTTGAATTTTTGGTTGACCAATTCATTGTTTGGTAGCATGTTATTTGATCTCCATGTATTTGTGCCCTTTTCAGATTTTTTCTTGTGGTTGGTTTCTAGTTTCACAGCACTGTTGTCAGAAAAATAATATGGTATGACTTTAGTCTTTTTTAAGACTTGTGATCTAATATATAGTCTATTCTGGAGACTGTTTCATGTACACTTGAAAATAAAGTTTATTCTACTACATTAGGATGGAATGTTCTCAACATATCTATCAAGTCCATCTGGTACAGTGTGTTATTCAAAGCCACAGTTTCCTTGCTGGTTTTCTATTTGAATGATCTGCCCATAGATGTAAGTGCAGTGTTAAAGTCCCTTACTGTTATTGTATTACTATTGACTAGTTCCTTTATGTTTGTTATTCTGTTTTATGTATTTGGGTGGTCTTACTTTGGGTGCATATATAGTCACAATTTTTATATCTTCTTGTTGGATTGTTCCCTTTATTATTATATAGTGTCCTTTATCTCTTGTCTCAGTCTTTGTATGAAAGTCTATTTAGTGTGAAATAAGTATCACTATCCTGGTTTTCTTTTGACATCTGTTTGCAAGATATATGCTTTTCCATCTCATCACTTTCAATCTGCATGTGTCTTTAGTTATGAGTCTCTTATAGGCAGCATTTAGATTTTTTTTTAATCCATTCCCTATGTCTTTTAACTGGAGCATTTAGTCCATTTGCATTCAAAGTAACCATTGATAGGTATGTAGGTTTTGCCATTTTGTTACTTGCTTTGTGGTTGTATTTGTAGTTTTCTGTTACTTTCTTCCCTTTGCTCACTTCTCCCATGAAACATATGTACACTGATAGAGTTAGGTTTTTTTCTCTTTATATTTTGCATATATATTATTGGATTCTGATTTGTGGTTACCATTAGGTTTGTATACAACATCTTCTCTATACAGCAGTCTATATTAACTTGATGGTTGCTTACTCCTCTTTTCACCACATTTTAGGTATATGGTGTTATACTTTATATCATTTTATTTTGTGAGTCTCTTGACTAATTTTTAATGATATACTTATTTTTACTGCTTTTAGTGTCTTTTCTTAATCTTACTTCTGATCTTTTCTCTCCACTGAGAGAGTCCTCTAATATTTCTTTAAGGGCTGGTTTAATGGTCATGACTTCCTTTAGCTTTGTCTGGGAAACTCACTATCCTTCTTTCTATTCTTAATGATAGCCTTGATGGATACAGTATTCTTGGTTGCATTTTTTTTTTCCTTTCAGCACTTTGAATATATCATGCCACTCCCTTCTGGCCTGCAGGTTTCTGCTAAAATGTCTGCTGATAGCCTTATGAGGTTTCCCTGTTATGTAATTGTCTTCTATTCTCTTGCTGCTTTGACAGTTCTCTCATTATTGCTACTTTTTGCCATTTTAATTACTGTGTGTCATGGTGTGGGCCTCCTGATTTTGTTGGGAGATCTTTGTGTCTTCTGAATCTGACTTTCTGCTTCCTTCCCTAGATTTGGGAAGTTTCCAGCTTTTATTTCTTTAAATAAATTTTCTGCTCCCTTTTCTCTCTGTTCTTCTGGGATCCCTATTATGCAGATATTATTATGTTTGATAGTCTTGATGAGTTCCCTAAGTCTATTCTCATTTTGAATGATTTTTTTTTTTTCTCTCACCTGCCCAGCTTGATTACTTTCCATTACTCTGTCCTCAGGTTGCTGATTTGTTCTTCTGCTTCCTCTGTTCTGCTTTTTATTCTATCTAGTGTATTTTTAATTTCATTTATTGTGTTCTTTATCTCTGATTAGTTCTTTTTCTATTTTTTTGTTAAAGGCTTAACTGATGTTTTCCACTCTTTTCTCAAGTCCAGGGAATGTCTTTATGATCATTACTTTTAATTTTCTATCATCCATGTTACTAATCTCTGTTTCACTTAGGTCTCCTGCTTTAGTTTTATCCTGTTCTTTCTTACCAAAACTTAGTGCTTCATGGGTGTGTCATATGAGTGGTGTGTGTACCCTGCTGTTGTGGCTGAGCCACCTTTGTCTTTAGTCAAGTCATCTTCAGTGCCTGTTGTGGTGACTCTTTGGTCCCTGAGGTGTTTGTGGACCAATCTGGGGCTGCCTTGGTCTTGAGTTGAGTCAGACCAGATGCAGTAACACCAAATAGCAGGGCACTTCCCCTGTGTTGTCCCTCAAGAAGCTGTTGTTGGTGGGCAGGGCCTACAATCTGAAAAGCTATCTGCCCCCACCCCACTGCTGAGGCCACAATCTAATGGGTGTATATGGTTATCTTTCCTTTTCCCTATGGCACGAATCACTTTAAAGTGGTGGTGGTGACCCCTTTGGGGGCTACTTGCATACTGTCAGGCTTGTGGCCCTGGTTTGAATGGGCTCTGGCCAAGGGCATATTGGTGGGGGCAGATCCAAATGTGCTGGGGGGATTCATCACATAGTGCCTGCAGAGTTTGTGCACTAGTGAGAGGGTATGTGCCACCATTGCTGAGACCAGGGCCAGCTGACTGGATCCATAAAATGTGCATGGGAAGGCATGCAGTTTTAACAAGGTGCATGCCTGTCCTCCATGGGAGAGGATCCACTGCAGCAGCAACAACTGCCACAGCAGTCAGAATGAGGTTTCGAAAAGTTTGTGGGTCAGAAGTTATGTTGTTCACGGTGGTAATGCAGGTCTTCTGAGGGAGGGGGCTCATAGAGCTGGGACTGAGGCAAGGATGAGTGGAAAGGGCAAATCCACTGAGGCAGGGGTGGTGGGGGCAGTACTGGTAGGAAGTTAGATAGTGAGTGTCAGCACCAGGCTTGTTTTCGCAGGTGGCAGTGTGTTTATGCTGGCGATGGGGGAGGTAAATGGTACCTGCCAGCTCCTTTGTTCCTGGAAGAGTCTCTCTGGGATCTCTGTCCCTCTGGGACATTCTCCCAGACAAGTAAATAACTCTCCCTCCTGTATGTCCCAGGCATTTTTCAAACTGCTTCTATGCTATATCTCCACAAACTGTTGTGCTGTCCCTTTAAGGGTGTGGACTCAGCTTCCTATGCCCTTCCTGCTCTTCTAGAACTGAATCCACTGATTTTTAACATTCTGGGCTTTAAGTCACTCTGGTTTGTGAGAACTCACAAAATTCAAAATTCAGCCCCTCTAGTTTTCAAAGACAAATGCTATGGAGATTAACCTTCCTTGTGTGGGCTCCCCAGTGTGATCTCCTTTTTCTGTCCCTTCTCTGTGCTTATGGGTCCCTCCATCCAGCAGACAGTCCCATGGTCTGTTTAACACCCCGCTGTGTCTGTCCTCCCTACCCTCTCTGGTGTGGCCTCTAAATTTAGATGTGGAGTTTGTTCTGCCAGGCTTCCGGTTGTTTTCTGGGTTATTTACACTGACGTGTGTGCTGTCTAGTTGTATCCTTGGAATGATGTGGGCTTAGGGTCTTCCTACTTCATCATCGTCCCTGCCACTATTTCACCCATGCTTCTTTTTTCTGCTTGAAAAGCCCTTGTGCCCCACGCTGTGGTACAATCTCTCTGTCATGCTGGGACTCATTGCCAACACAGGGATGGCAGAGAGAAAATTCAGAAAGAGTTTGGATCTTTGTTAACTATGTTCAACGGCTTTTCCAACTCTAGCATGTCCTACTTTTAGACTTCTGACTTGGTATCATAGAAAGTGCCAGTGTAGTTTTAACTGGAGATTTTGTTCTTTCAGTGGCAGGCTTTCTCATTGATGAACATGGCATTTGATACCCTTTTTGATATTTGGAGCAGGCTGAGTCATCATTTCCCTGAATTTGTGCTAGGAGGTAGTGGAATAAAATGGAGTCAGGCAAGATGGGCATCTGAAGCATCCAGATGAGGAAAAAGTCTTCACACAAGTGCAAATCAATTTCCAAGAAGCTTAGAGATTCAAAGCCAAGGAAAATCCTAACGTCCAAGTATACCCGAAGCTGAGAATAAAGCATAAAACACAAAAGATCACAAGTCCCTGGGTGGGACAGCAGAAGTAAGAGTATGGGTCAAGTGAGATAATTAAGTGTATTTCCATGAAAAAGATAGGATGCCCAAGGCTGATAGTTATTGGATGCTTTCTTGCCCCCTAAGGAGTGTGTGATCCTGGCTTAAAAGCACAACTTCAGAGAGATAAATGAGCCTTCTTTCTAACATCCTAGCTTCTTTTCAGTTCCCCTTTCCCTAAGCTCTGAACCACAGAAGGCATCTTATGGTAAGAGGTGGATTTGTAGGTTTCTGAATGAAAAGTTCTGCTATGTGATTTTCTACAGAATAGCTCCTATTCTAAAATCACCAGCCAAAGCAACATTCTGCTCAGAAAGTGGTAAAAATATGCTTAGGGAATGTTCATATACTGTGCTTCATACAGTCAAATTAAGAAGCCTTTCCCCAGAGCCTTTTATGAGTTTGGCACTGAACCAGTTACCATCTTTCAGGAATAACAGTGCCATATTGCAGAGGATCCTTATAAAATTCACAACAAAATATAGCAAAGGACACACTTTCTTTTTCTATCAAGCTAGCTTTTCTCTTTAAAGACAATTTTTATCTATCAGAATCAGTAGAATCTGTTTCTCTAATACAACATCAAATACTTATCTTTGATATTTCTCTTCCAATAAGTAGACATCAATAAGGGGTTGGCCAGCCTCTCTAGAGAACAGATCAAGAACACCCACTTGGAAACAAATTATATGTATTTGATAATCTTTTGTCAAGTCTTCCTAAATCATCCGAATTTATGCATTAGGTTCTGTATCAGTCAGGATTATTAAGTACAAGCAACAGCAATAACTACTCTAAGCAGAAGATATATTGAAAGCTTATAACTAGCTATCAGAATCTCTGAAAATGGTACAAAACCAAGGTTAGAAACTATGGAGTCAATAGCAATTCCCCAAATGACACTGAAGAACTGGTCTAGATACCACAGCACTGACTTAGTCACAGTTAGCACAGTTCACTCTTCAGACACCATCAGAACTGATCCATGGCACTATCTTTAGATAGGCAGTAGAGCTTATCAGTGATGGAACCTTTCTACTGATGACACACTTTACAGAATAGACTCCATGTAGTTACTGGTTTTGCAACATTAATAGAAGAGTCAAAATCTAGGATGTATATGTGATTAGAGGAGACTGGAGACTGGACTACATCCCCGAGCTTCAGTTGGAATAAACACCAGGAAAACAAGCATTTGGAATTTTCTTTTTTTTTATAATAGAAAATGGGATTCTTCTCATTAAGTAGGGGTTTCCTAAACCAGTGATTTAGTGAGGCATTTAGTTTGTCTGTAGACATTTTTTTAATTGTTTGTGCTTCAGCTTTTAAAACATCTAGTATTTTCTCCAGTCAATCTCTAAATTCTTATGCCACCAAATAGCTGAGTGTTCGTTACTTTAAGAGTTCTAATAGAGGATATGCAGCTACTGTGGCCACACCTTGGATTTGAACCAAGTCTGCCTGACTTTAAAGTTTATGACTATTCACTGGAATAGTTCATAGTATATTACATGTATATAGATAGGCAGCTGGAAATATTTTTGTCACCATAGTTTGTTCCTGGATTGCTAACTTTTCAAATCTTTAATTGCCAGTCCATAACCTATTTTAGGTAATAAAGTGAATGATGTGATTGTTCCCTTTAAAACACTAGGAAAAAAGAATCATGTGGGGCTTCTAGAGAATGGCTTACACTCAGAAAGAAAGGATAGAGCCTGCTAATTGTGCTGGCTCTGGTGCTAGTATTTCTGGTTTCAAATCCTGGCTCTTCAGGTAATTAAGGGGGTAGATCTGATCAAATTACCTATCTTTGTGTCTCATTTTGCTCATCTATAAAGTGTAGATAAAAGTATTTCTCACAGAGTTTTGCTGTGGAAATTAAATTAATTAATGAATGGAAGCATTCAAAATAGTGCCAAAAATGTGATAAATACTCAAAGAACGTTGATTGTTATTACTTTCTTGAAGTACTGATTTTCATTTTTTTTTCACAGTGAAAATCTCTCTTCAAGTGGAATCTTAACTGAAGGCCAGAAATGAATGTAGACTGAATAACAGCAGAGCTGCTTTGGTAAGTAAGACAAGGGTCCTTATTTCACTCAGTCTCAGGTCTCCTTTAAGGCATCTGCAGTAGATGACAGTAGTTCATATTTATCATGCTTTTACCCTGTACCATGTTCTGTGCTCAGTTGGCTTGCATTTTTTTCATGTGATAAGTACAATGACCCTGTGAAGTAGGTATAGTCTCCATATACAGATTTACATATTTATAGGTGATGAGACTGAGGCTTTTTGAATGTGAGTGACTTGTCAAGAGTCGTATATCCAGTAACTGTCAAAGTCAAGACTGGAGCCAAATCTGCCTGATGGCCCTGAATCAAATATTCTTAACCAGCTCATTGCACTGCCTACCCTTGTGGATCAAGTGCCTGGTTTTAACACTATTATAGATGAATTGGGTCATTCCTGCTTCTTGCAGTGATGAAATATTGGTTGGACTCCTGGATTTTACCCAGGAATCAATTAGGAGAACACTTTTTTATATGAATTTGGGAATCTCTACAGTATTAAAATAAGAAACTGAATTCACTGGGATGAGTATAATTACAAGGCACGGAAGTGAAACAAATGCTATGCATGATTATAAAAGATATATAATTAACCAAGAAGCTATAAAATGCTCAGATTAGTTTAGAAGAGCAAAATTTTTTTGATGCTTATCTTCTTTGGGTCAATGTTCAGCATCATAAAGTTCACAAAAAACTACTGGAAACTCCTATGTGGAAAAATTTCTGCTTGTATGAAAGCCAGAAACTTTGTGATATCTGGTGATGGGCACTTCCTTCTCAGAGTAGATGTTTTCATGGTAGTCCCCTTGATAATCATTAATCTCCTTTCTGTAATGAATCTTTTAGCAAGAAGCAACTCTTCTATTCCTAGGTGCTGCCATCTTGTATTCTGTTTCCCACTGATATCTGGAAACTTGTCAGGAGAAGGCACTGTTTTTCCTTTGTTCCTCCTTCCTGCCACTACTTAGGTGGCAGGAAAGAAATTTCCAGACTTCATGCATCATAAAGATCACAAAGTGTATGACTGTTTCCCATCTCCCTTACCCAGTCCTAAAGGGACAATTGGAAGAAATTGTTGCAGGACCATGGACAGAGTCAAGTAAGATGTTCATTGTGATAAGAGAAAAGATCTTTTATTAAGATACACAGATTATTTGAATGGAGCTAGCTAGTGGAATCAGTACCATGATCTTACTCTTTGACAACTGCTCCGGGGTACCTTTTGGGTAAATCCAGGTGGAATCCAGAAGGTACAAAAAGCTGTTGATGTAGCTCATGCAAGTCAGCCTCTGAAGGCAGCAATTAAGAAGATGGGTGAAAAGTAGAATGGATGAAGAAATGTGTGCTCGTGCACATACACACACAGACACACACACTTAATGAAAATCTACTTCATGCCAGTTAGTGTACAAAACTCACTTCTTGGCTACAATGATGGAATTTCTTATTATCAGTGGAGCTGGCCTTGGCAAAAAGTTTCTTGTATTTCATTGCACTTTGTTATAACTCTAAATCAGCCAGCTAGAAAAATTGAAAAGTAAGCTAATTTACTTCTCAAAATTTGCAGATACTTGTATAAGATGAAATTGCAGAACAAAACTCTCAGTAGTCCCCCAGGAAACAATTTTTGTAATAACATAATTAAAGCTGTCAGTCATAGGTACTGGAGCAAATGATCAGAAATATATTATCCCTTTAGTCCTTCAGCATGGATGCTTCTCAGACCAACCCATACCTGTTGCATAGATTGGGTACAGTTTTATTCCACATATTGACTGTAGTGATCTACAGTGGGTCTAGCTTTATAGAGAACCATGATATATTTTTATCATGAGTAGTCCAGCTAACTTAAGTGCACTTCCAAGGGAATTCAAACACATGGTCCCTAAGGCTGGGGAAAAATGTATTTATTTCTGGATATCGTGTATATATAGCTCCAGGTTTGCATTGGAAGAGATTTTCAAGGTTCCTGCTAACGGGGCCTAAATTTCAGAAGTTACACCATTACAGTGAGTTCAACTTTACTGTCCCTGAAGATTTTAGCTTTTTTGAGTTTTTAATAAGGCCACTAATGGATGTGCATGTTACCTTGTTAAATGGATTTTGAGAGAACTTTTCCCTTGAGAGTGAGAGGTCAGGGATAATTTGGCGATTTGTTTGTTGAAGTGGCTGTAAGGTAAGGTATCAGTTTCCCTGAAACCAGGCCCTCCATGGTCGACTCTTGGAGGGACACTGAACCAAGAAGAAATGTCTAATATTAGTCATTGATCTTAAGGTTGCTCTTTTGGTTATCTATGTATTATGCACCTGGTCACTGTGATACATAATAAAATGACAGACTAAAACCGGTTGGACCATCTGGTCATTTGAGTGCTTTAGTTTTAATTAATCGGATATAGAAGTACATAATTTCATTATGACACTTTATTGACCTGTGCTAATAACAAAAGCCCCATTTCCCAAACAATATGTTAACAATAAAATAAATTATTCAAATATTTTGACTATTGGTGTATTTAAAATTATTTCTCCATCCTTTATTTACATTTTTGTTCAATAATGAACAGATAAGGGGGCATCTGGGTGGCTCAGTCAGTTAAGCATCTAACTTTTGATGTCAGCATAGGTCATGATCTCACAGCCATGGGATTGAGCCTCACGTTGGGCTCCATGCTGAGCATGGAGCCTAATTGGGATCCCGTTTCTCCCTATCTTTCTGCCCCTTCCCAGCTCATGAGCTTTCTCTTGCTCTCAAAATAAATAAATAAGCATTAAAAAATAATGAACAGATAAGGAGTAGCAGATCTGTGCTGTACTGCTATGGAGGTCTCAATTGTGTACCACAGGATGTATTGTGTACAACCAGATGTGTTGCACATTCAGCTGCTTCATGCACCTGCCAAGATAAGAGGGAATATGGGGATAGAAATGATTCTCTTTGACTTTAAGTATAGTTTATACCTTTGATTTTACCTCCTATCTCCAAATAGAAGTATGTTCCACAGTTGGATAGACTTTTTCAACAGAATGACTATGTTGTGACCTACATCCTATGGCTCCTTGTGACTTTCACTGCTCCATTGTTTACCGTAGTTTTCATATAAGGCTGCCTTTTTGGTTTTGTCCAGTAGAAACCCAGGCATCACATTCTGGTATTTATTGGGATTCTGGTAACAAATGCCTCATGGGAATTGAAGCTTGAATGACAATATTATTTTGTTCCTTTAAATGAATTTGGTTTTTCACATCTTCATTTTTATGTAAAGCAGGAGAAAAAAGAAGGAGAGAAAGGAACAAAGACAGAGAGAGAAAGAGGGAGAGAACAATGAAATAATTAGGAGGAAGAGAGCCAGTTTTATTCTTTTATGAGCAAGTGAACTAGGGAATTGTAACAAATTGAGCCTCACTGTCCTCATTTGAGAAATGAAGAATATAATATCTTAGAGTGTTTGCTTAGAAAAATTGGTATTTTTTAATTAAAAAAAGAATAAAAAAAAATAAAACCTCCTTTGGTTTCAGCTTCAGACCTGAAGTGACCCAGTGTTTAGATGTGTCACCAGGCTGTATACAATCAGGTTCAGACTGTGAAGCTGTTTCTATTTTAGGCCTAAAGCTTTACCATTTTTCGGTTTGCATGACTAATACAACTTCTGGTAATACACATGATTAACACATGAGAGAGAGAGAGAGAGAGAGGAGAGAAGGAGAGAGATTGAGTCTAACTGGATACATAGAGAGGATTCTGAGTTTCCATTGAGTTTTCATGTTCTTTCTTCATGAATACACATATATTTAATTGCAATCTTGTCTGCTCTATATTTTAATCGTTTTTATATCACAAAGTTTGGCTAATCTTTATATATCACTTTCTACTCTCACATGTATAAAAGTCATTTCCCAAAGCCTTGGACATGTGTATTCTTTGATTTTTCTCTCAGTTTAGAGTATATGGAGATAGATCTTGAATAAAAGTAGCTAAGCTTGAATTTTATTCATTTATTAAGGCTAGCTAGCCTTTTACTGCCTACTTTATCTAGCTGTCAAACATGCTATTATTGACTGTATCCTATCATGTGCAAGTGTTTTTAAACTAAGTCAATTATATCTAAATTATATTATTTAAATTTATTTTCTTTTTACTAAAAACAACTGTTTTGCCTGCTGATATACTATTAAGGCACTTGTTTTTAAGGATTTATTTAAAAAATTATGTTTGTTTATTTTTGAGAGAGGGAGAGACGGAGCAGGGGAAGGGCGTGACAGAGACAGAGGGTGAGCAGGGGAAGGGCAGAAAGAGAGGGAGACACAGAATCCTAAGCAGGCTCCAGGCTCTGAGCTGTCAGCACAGAGCCTAACATGGGATGGGGCTCAAACCCAGAACTGGGAGATCATGACCTGAACCGAAGTCGGTGCTAAGCCAACTGATCCACCCAGGTGCCTCGAAGATTTATTTTAAAGTAAACTATTATAATGATCATAGAAAATAACTTCATGTATGCAATTTCTTAATTATTTAGCCATATATACTCTACACTGAAGTGCTTTCTTTTATCATTGAAGATAGAAGTATAGCAAATTGAATAATATTTTCAAAAAGAAGAAAAAGGCTTCCATAATTTTGCTCTCCTGATGACATTCTCAGTTTCACAGAAGAAAGTTGATTTGCAGTCCACATACATATGCATATTTTAAATAGTTGTTGTCATTATGTTGACAGCATTTCTGATTTTGAAATTTTAAATTTTCTCCTGTGTCTTAAGAGACTTCTTAATTATGAAAGATTATATTACATTCTGTTGATTTAGCATATCAACTTTTTCTTTTTTATGGGATATTTATGTGGCTTTTTGTTTTCTTTCCCCCCTCTCCCTTTCCTTCCTTAATTAATTAATTAATTAATACAGTTTATAATTATTAATACAGTTTATAACTTTAGAAGTAATTGGCAAATGAAATATTTGTACTTTTTAAAAAAAGTCTCTATTATTTTATTCCCATGAGCTTTAGTTCAGAGTGCTTTAAAAGAATACCATAAGACTGGAGGAATTATACACAACAGAAATTTCTTTCTCACAGTTATGGAGGCTGGGAAGTCCAAGATCAAGGTCCTGAGAGATTCAATGTCTGCTGAGAACCTGCTTCTTGGTTCATAGGCAGCCGCCTTGTTTCTGTGTCCTCACACGACTGAAGTGGGTGAGAGAGCCCTCTGGGGTCTTTGTTATAGATCAGTGCCCTATAAGGCACTATAAGGCTCCGCCCTCATGACGTGATTACCTCCCCCCAAAGGCCCCACCTCCAAATACCATAACTTGGGGATTCAATTTCGACATATGAATTTGGGGAGGGAACACATTTAGTCTATCTGCCACCTTATGAAGAAATCTTAGAGTGGAATTATAGCATCAAAGAGTTTGAATGCCTCTATGGTTCTTTCTGTGTTTTGCCATATTTTTGTCTAAACTAGGAACGGTGCTTTTGAAAGCCTTTTAAGTTTGGAGGGACCAGTGAATATACAGAAACTGTCGTGGTTTTCATGTCTAATGTGCTAGTTTATCTCGTGTGTCAGTAAATAAGAAACTCACAAAATGTGATCTGTCAAGATTTTTATTCATGTTGTTAATATTAATGTTATTTTGTTGTTAATGTAACAGTTTGAAAAAAAAAGATTTAAGTCCTGGAGGTATTGGCAGTAGTTAGACAATATCTCCGTGGATTGATTCACAAATCTGGAGCAAAATTTGCCCCTGCCTAAAAAGATGTGCTTTCAATACATTACTATAGATTATATTATCTTCTTTTTCCAGTGTTTTAAATTTTATTTTTTAGAAATTTAGATACAATAAAAGTGATCTTTTTGTGGTGTATGGTTCTGAAAATTTCACTGTATATAATTTATAAATAAATAAATAAATAAATAAACAAATTTGCATAAACTATAACCACTCTCAGGACACAGGAAAATTCCATCCCCTTTCCAGATGTTTTGTCCTATCCATTCTCCTGCCGACTTTAACTCTAGACCAGTGTCTCTGGCACTGAGTTTTGTTAGCTCAAGAACATCATAAAAATGCAATTTTATAATATGTAACCTTTAACACTGACTTCTTTTATTCAGTATTAAATTTCCTATATTCTCCCTATTTCATTTGTCTATATCCTCTTCCTCCTTTTCTCTCTACCTCTCTCTCTCTTCCTTCCTCCCTCCCTCCCTCTCTCTCTCTCTTTCTTTCTTCTTTCTTTTTGCTCCTTCCATCTTTTTTCCTTCCTTCCATCCTTCCTTCCTTCCTTCCTTCCTTCCTTCCTTCCTTCCTTCCTTCCTTCCTCTCTTTCCTTCTGTCTTCCAATTTGAACATCTTTAACATAACATTTAAATTTGTCATTAGTATATCGGATATATATTTCCACACCACTTTTTAAGAGCAGATCGGCGGGGAGCAAGTCTTATTATTTCTTTAATTTGGGAATGTCTTTATTTCATCTTCATTTCTGGTGGATGTTTTCACTGTATATAGGACTCTGAGTTGACAGTTCTTTGCCTTTAAAGTTGTTTTACTCCCTTCTGGCCTCCATGGACTCTGATTAGAAATTCTCAGTCATTTGAATAGGTTTTCACCTGTTTCTCAACTTCAGTATTATTGATACTTGGGGTCCAATTCTTTGTTTTGGGAGGCTGTCCTGTGCATTGCAGGGAGTTTAGCAGCATCTCTTGCCTCTACCCACTAGTTGTCAGTAGCACCTCTCCCCGTGCGGTGACTTAAGCCTGGCTCTAGACTTCGCCAAGTGTTCCCTGGGTGGGTAGGAGGACAGAATCACCCCTGCTGCGAACCACTGCTCTTTACATTGTATGTCATTTATCTCAGACTTTTTTCTCTGTCTTTAGTTTTTAGCAGTTTGATTGCTGTGTGTCTGGATATGGAGCTTTGGTTTTGTTTTTGCCTTTCCTGTTTGGATTTGCTGAGCTTATTATATTTTCTTGTCTGGTGCCAAATTTGGGCAGTTTTCGCAAATTTTTCCTTAAAATCTAAAATCTGTTTTTCTGCACTCTGTAGTCTCCTGGGACTCCAATAACATGGATGTTAAATCTTCTGTTATTTTCTCACAGGTTCCTGAGTCTTTTTAATTTTTTTCACTCTTTTTTCCTCCATGTTCAGATCACACAATTTCCATTTATCTGTCTTCAAGCTCATTATTTCCTCTGTAATCTCCATTCTGCTATTGAGACTACTGAATGAGTTTTATTATTTCAGTTAGTGTATTTATTATTCTAAAATTTTCACTTGGTTTTATAAAAAAAATACTTATCTTTGAAAGAGAGATATAGAGAGCATGCCAGAGTTGGGTGGGCAGAGAGAGAAGGGGGAGGGGGACAGAGGATCCAAAGCAGTAATCCAGATGTGGGACTGGAACTCAGGGACCATGTGATCATGACCTGAGCTGAAGTCAGATGCCCACCCAACTGACCTACCCAGGTTCATATGTGAAAAATGATGTGAAAAACACATATTTTAAAACAATGCTAGGAGCATCTGAGCAAAGTCCCTCTGACTTAAGGTTCCTCTTAGGAATGTGACAGTCACCACCTACTGCCCCTTAGGTTTCCCTCAGGAAGATGACAATCAAAATACCCAACTGAAGTAAGTAAGCCATAAAACTTATGTTATACGAGGGACAGTATGACCATAGTCTGACTCCTCACGCAATGGAATTGGGCCAATCAGGAACGGACAGCTCAGCACCTAGAGTTATCAAGCCAGTCAGGACAGAACCAAGAAGGAACAAGGGGGCAGCGGGGAGGCAACCAAAACCCTTGCCTGTTGTGGGGGGTATTCATGCTCCAATGCCCCCTGTCTGTAAAGGGAGCTTTCACACTATTCTTACTTTCTGATCTTATACTCTAATAAACTTTTGCCCACTGCTCATTTTATTTTGTGTCCACCTCTTCATTCTTTGAAGTAGTGAGACAACCAACCTTGGGTACTGAGGTAAAAAATCCTGCAGAAATATTATTCTGATCTGTCTCAGTATGCACCACCTGGAAACTAGTTGGGATCTTGGCAGTGATCCATCCTGTGGTTCAACTCTTAACATCTTTGGCATGTTGTTTAGTAACCAATCCATGCACACACATCTCACAGCTCTGTGAGGTGCTTTCCTGAACTCCTCCCTCTCGGTTGTCTCTTCAGTCCTTTCTGTTTCTCTGGGCTCCCCTTCTCTGTCCTCCGGCCAGAAGGCTGGTCTTTATGTACTTTCCTCAAGCTATACACTTTCCATGGCTACCCGCCCTCGTTCGGGACCAAACAAGGGGAAGGTAGGAATGGGAGCTTGTCCCATCCTGTTAGGACTTCCAGTCAGAGAGGAATTCTCCTTTCCTTAAAGATTTAGTCCTGTGGGCCCTGCTGTCACCCCCGTTACTGCAGGATTGCTTGGGAGTTGGGAGACCCCAGAGGATGAGAAAAGAAACAAAGAAATAAGGGATTCTCATCCCCTGCCCCACCTCCACCTGTACACCCCCCTTCCCACCCTGTTCGAGCTCACAGAAGGTTTCTTGGGGATCTCTCACTACCCACATCATCGCCCACGTCCGTACGTAAGGCTCTGTTGCGTGTAGGTTGGGGACATTCCAACGAGGGAAAAAGTGGTAAACCGCCTCGTGGTTCAGCGGCGCTTTAGATGCTGATCTTCTTCCTCAGTCCTTCTGCTCCCGTTCGCTTTCCAGAGTCCTCGAAGAGCTGCTCTGTGCATTCCGCACGCGCTTTATAATCACAGTCAGTGTGAGTGATACGATGGGGCATGTTTATTCCACTTTACTTGAGCAAGAGCACATGTTATCTCAGTAATTTTGGTGTAAATAATCTTTCCGAAGTAGGTGCTTAGAGTAGACTGGGTAGCTAAATGCATACCTGTCAGATGCATCGCACTCCCTTTCTGCCAGAGAATAAAGCCCATGGTGCCATTGCTGTTTATTCACATTGTAGTGATTCTAGAATGCCTAGATCTGAGGTAGCAATTCTTGTAAAGACGTTGAAGACTTAACATATGAACACAGAAATCTCCTTTATTTACATTACTGCTTCCTGAATACTTCATTCATATTCATCTACATGGCAAACACATTTCATCTCCTGGTCTACACAGCTTGCCCAGGTGTGCCTACCTGGAGTGTGGGTCTGAGAACAGGAGGGCCCATATTGCTCAACAGGAAGGTGTGCTGGGACTGAATAGTTTGCCACGTCTCCCATGGGAGAGTTGTGGCATGTATATTCCACATGCTTACCTTTCAGGATGTCTGTGACTTCATGGTAGCCAACATCTATTAACTAGTGAAGCAATAATAATAATAATAATGATGATTAATGAATCATTGGTACTTGGTGATCCCCCTGAAGACGAACTTCTGCTTGGTCAGAGAGAAGCATGTCCAGCACTGACCCTTTGTTGTGCAAAAGTGTTGAGAACTATTTCTGACATTCTTAGACCTATAACTTAAACACTGTCTACTAGCTTCAGTTTAAGTGAAGCACACCAATGTAAGTGTCTAACTTTTGATAGTTCTTAGCTCTAACTTGCTCACTGTAGGAGATAGCACTTTTCAACACGGACTGTAAAACCAAGTGTGAGAATATTGAGGAAATCTGTGGGAATCTATATGGTTGCACAAATTGTTGGAGATGCCTCTGTCATGGGGCCAGTAGTTTTAGAAA
The DNA here is from genome assembly GCF_008692635.1 of Crocuta crocuta. Lineage (NCBI taxonomy): Eukaryota > Metazoa > Chordata > Mammalia > Carnivora > Hyaenidae > Crocuta > Crocuta crocuta. The sequence continues at coordinate 861,747 of NW_027530617.1, read as the reverse complement.
TTCTAGAAGGTCTTCAGTGTGAGGGCAGACCTGGTTAAAAAACAGTCATTCTGTCAGCAGGACTCTAATACTATCCAGTGAAAGAAAATTTACAGACACCCTTAGGGTGTTGCACGAGATGTTTTTAGGCCAGACACTTGTGAATACTATTCAGGTCAGGAATGTTTAAATACCAGTTGGCCTATGTCCTGGGAATAAGATAATAGCTTTCCTACTGTGTAGATACATACCTCCTGCCACTGCCACTGGGTCCATTAAGAACACATCGTTCTGGAGGGCGAGAATGATTTGAGAGGCAGAAATGCTTACTTAAGAGAAAAGATAAATTAATTAATATGTCAGATTACTCTTCTAGGATAGCATCAGTGCAATCGGTTCTTGCATATGTAAATACAGTTTCACGGTAGTGTTGAATATCCTTTTTTTTTTTTTTTTGCTTCTGTTTGTATTCCAATTTATGATTACTTACAATCTAGCATGGGATTTACAACCATTGTACATGGAAACTAAGGAATATTTTACAGTATTAAGGAGTTCACTTCGCTCTTATTTGCATATAGATAAGAAACAATGCATGTGCAATAACATATATGTATTCGTTTGTTTTCTTTTTTGTAGTTGTTGTTTAATATTTATTTATTTTTGAGAGAGAGAGAGAGAGAGAGAGACTGAATGTGAGCAGGGGAGGGGCAGAGA
>NW_027530617.1:855449-861016 GCF_008692635.1 Crocuta crocuta | reverse complement strand
TTTTTTTTTTGTTTTGCTTCTGTTTGTATTCCAATTTATGATTACTTACAATCTAGCATGGGATTTACAACCATTGTACATGGAAACTAAGGAATATTTTACAGTATTAAGGAGTTCACTTCGCTCTTATTTGCATATAGATAAGAAACAATGCATGTGCAATAACATATATGTATTCGTTTGTTTTCGTTTTTGTAGTTGTTGTTTAATATTTATTTGTTTTTGAGAGAGAGAGAGAGAGAGACTGAATGTGAGCAGGGGAGGGGCAGAGAGAGAGGGAGACATAGACTCCAAAGCAGGCTCTAGGCTCCAGCTGTCAGCACAGAGCCTGGTGTGGGTCTGGAACTCACAAACTTCGAGATCATAACTTGAGTGAAGTCAGGCGCTTAATTGACTGAGCCTCCCAGGCACCCCGCACATATATGTATTCTTTACATTGGCAACAAGACAGACAATGAACACTATAATTGTGAATAGTTTTACTTTTAAAAAATATTTACTAAGGTTTACTTTAAATTTAAAAAAATCCTATTTTACCTTTACTTAGTTTTTATTTGAAATTTTAATGTTACTAATTATAACTAGTGTATTATTTCAATTTTAATAGTTCAAATATTTTAGAAAAAATCGCTTTTTATTCTAAGGCTTCCTTCTTCATAGTGATTTTCTTCTGAATTCCTAGCTTTTCTAGTTAATTCTTAGAAAAGGTCTTCATTATTACTACATAATAAAGTCCTAAAAATTTATATTTATAAGGGAATCATCCAATGAAATAGAATAGAATAAAGGGCTTGCTATGATGATACAATTTCAAAACATTTCTTCTAAGTTGCGGATCTCCTGTGTCTCACCAGATTGCTACCTCCGAGCCTCTGTGACAAGGAAATCCTGGGGCCATCAGTAAACCCTGAACTATTTCAGGCTACTGTATCTGCTTTCCAAAGTAGGAAAATTGTGAAGAACATTCAGATTTGAAAAAGCCAATAAGAGGGGTGTATGGGTGGCTCAGCCAGTTGAGCATCAGACTTTGGCTCAGGTCACGATCTCACCATTCATGAGTTCTAGCCCCACATCGGGTTCTCTGCTGTCAGCACAGAGGCTGCTTCAGACCTTCTGTCCCCTTTCCCCCACTCTCTCTCTGCCCCTTCCCTGCTCTCACTAGCTTTCTCACTCTCTCTCAAAAATAAATAAAACATTTAAAAAAAGCCAATAAGAAAGAAAATCCTTTGAATTCCAGATATCCGTGTGAGCTTTTGTGAAAAGTTTACAAATCGATTTATATATTTTTGGGGTTTACGATATTCAAATGGAGGGAAGTGAGGAAAATTCACTGTAATTAAACATTTGTTGAGCTCAGGCACCATGTGTGTTCTGGGAACACAGAGAGAAATCAGATTCCTTGTCCCTGAAGATCATATAATCTAAGGTCATGTATCTGAAATGTTCTGTCCAAAAATTTTTTTCCTTTTCTTTTTCNAGAGAGAAATCAGATTCCTTGTCCCTGAAGATCATATAATCTAAGGTCATGTATCTGAAATGTTCTGTCCAAAATTTTTTTTCCTTTTCTTTTTCTCTTTCTTTCTTTTTGTCTTTCTTTCTTTCTTTCTTTCTTTCTTTCTTTCTTTCTCTTTTTCTTTCAGAAAAGTAAATGTGTAATCCCAGGAGTCCTGGGAGCAGGGACTTCTCCAGAGTGTCTTTATATATATATAAATGGGGGCTTTAGGGAAACACTCTTAATTGGAAAAAGGTTAGAAGATACTTCTTGTTTTCACTTCAACTGTGTGTTAAAGACATTGAGAACAACAGTTTTTCATTCATCTTTAGTATATAATTTTTCCTAAATAGGAACCTTATTTTTATTTTCTCTGTTTGGCAGTGAGGGGAAGGGATATTATACCCTTACAGAAAGATCTCAAGGCCTCCTTTGTCATTCCTCACAGCTACTATTCTCTGGGGTGTGATTTGAGTTGCGATGTCAATGACACAGTGTCCTTTGAAGTCTAGAAATCTACTTTAGAAGATCATGCCAATTTTTCATTTTCCTTTAAAATATATCTCATTTTAATATAAAATTAACTGTCCTGAAATTTTCTAGAAAAATTTATTCCTTAGGTATATTCCATGGTTTTGGTGTTGCTTCACATATCCTGGGTCCTGTGGGGTATTTGGACACTGGCTTGAGAAACTCAGGCGGTGGGAACATGGAAATATGAAGGCTATTCAATGATATTAAGTCAACTTGAAGTGATCTTTCCTTCCTTCCTTAATCATATTGAGAAAAGTACTTTTATTAAAATAACTGTGATGTAAAAGAATCACAGAAAGTACTTGTTTCAGACTTTCCATTATTCATATTATACAAAATTTTGGTAATCACTCGATGAAACACTTTTTTCAAAGGAACATGGAAATTTTCTTGCCTTATGAATTTTCTCCATTGCAGTAAAATTTTAACCAATTAGTCTCATTTTCTACCTAGACTAATGACCTCAGCTTCTGCGTCTCAAGATTTATTTAAAAAAAAAAAAAGAAATTTGGGGCCCCTGGGTGGCTCAGTCAGATAAATGTTGGATTGTTGGTATCAACTCATGATCTCACAGTGTTGTGAGTTTGAGGCCTGTGTCGGACTCTGTGCTAGCAGTGCAGAGCCTGCTTGGGATTCTCTCTCCCCCTCTCTCTCTCTCCCCCTCCCCAACTCACATTTTCTCTGTCTCTCTCAAAAATATATAACTAAACTTTAAAAAATTAAAAGAAAACGAAACTTACCTCTGAAGTTTTTGGCAAAATAAAAGACAGAATAGAAATCACTAAAATCTACATGGTCTTCCCCAAATTTATTACACCTATGTGTAGCACTCACAAAGGATAGAGTTAAAACTCTTAGGCTAAAATACTATTATACAAAAAAATTACAATATTAGTTATGAAATAGAATTTCTAAACTCTATCGATGTATCTGGCCTTCCTTTCTAGAAAGCACATGATTATATTCATCATTTTTGGAAGCTTATGGCTAAAATTTTGCACACAATTACTTTATCTCAGAAAAAGAAAATTAATGTTTTTCTCCACATCTTCCCACCCTCAGTTTTATACTCTTTATTTTTTTATAGCCATTGTTTAGGTCTGCCGTAACTGTGCTTTTATTTTGAACATCAATCTCTTGGAATTGGGAAGGATAAAAATCACTTTATTGCTAATGAATGATCTAATTCTGCATGTCGTCTTACACCTTCATGCTTATGAAATAAGAGACACGCGCACATGGGAAATCTGGCAAGATGGTGGGCAGCACCCATTTTGGAATTATACCCACCAGATCTGCCGATTCTGGCATTAAAGGTTTAACTGCAGAATTGAGAGGAATTCTGCATGATCCACATAAATGTAAAGATTCGTCATTTCAGGCTTTACTAATGATTGGCTCAACTCCCACTCTGGACTGAGGATACTAGTGCAGCTACTAGAGAGTTAACTTGTAAACATTCATTCATTCAGAACTGTAACATATAGAATAGGGTAATAATTTTAATTCCATTCATTCTTCTGCTCTGAAAAATTGATGAAATCCATTCATTCACTAATGCGGTTAAGAAAATTATTTTTCCTCCAGTTTTCTAGATTTTGCTTATTGTCTTGTGTGTATGCTAGGGCATTCCGTGCAATTTGCTTAGGATTCCCTTTAAGAAGAGAAATTATCTTGTACAATTTTCCTGACAAGAAGGTTTAAGTTCCTTTCAATGTGCAAATCATTACTTATTATGGGAGAATGACTTCATTTTCTTTTTATAGGGCCCCGAAATTTCCTATATTTCTTTAAGGAAGTGTTCTGTGTTTTTGTGGTCAGGTGGCTAAGTATTCTGTTGCGAGGTGGTATGCATTCAGCACCCTACCTCTACAGTTTTGAAAAGTATCAGAAAACTGAAAGATTTCATGGCAAAACCTGAAATGATTTGATCTGAATCTATAATGGCCTGTACTTTTCCCACTTACTGTGAATGGTCGCACATCTCCATTATTAATATTAATGTGTTTGGTGGAGGAGACTGCCTTAGACCCCTCTGGGGTAGAATGTATTGCCCAGATTATGCACTTTACTGCTTTTCCAAAATCATAAAAGTTCTGAACTCCAAAACAATCTGCCCTCAAGAAATTCAGATAGATTATGAACCCTTCAAAGAAAGAACCTCTGTTTTTCAAATCAGATTATACTTCCTGTTGAGGAGCCATAGAACTATTAAATATCTTAATGGCTGTAGTTTTACTGCTCAGCTATTTCAGTGTCCCTGTTAGGTGACTTATGGTGACTTTAAATAATGTGGACCAGCCTTCACTGCAAAGGCAATCTGAGAAAAACTTTGCTAAGAGAGAACAGATGATTTCTTGGGTCTCTTCCTGATTTATGATTCTCCTGTAAACATGCTTTTGCTTTGTAAGTTTTTCATTCAATTGATTTCAAACAATTACTTGGTTTTTGTTTTTTTAATGCTACCAGGTATAAAAAAGGGGAGGAGGTCTAGAGCCCAGTGCTGATATTTAAAGGATAGCTTGAAATTTTCTTTTATTTTAGCTTTAATTGTTTGAATAATTTGACAAGGTAAGAAATTTCTGAAATAAATGTTTAAATTCATAGTTTGGGCTTAATGTCAAATTCTTGTGTAATAGCATGCTAGAAAGGAATTCTTCTTGGCTGAATTTTAGATATTTTAAGGACACAAAAGTGAGTGTCAGATCAAACACATCCCCTTCACCCGTAGATATTTTACAAAGGGAATGGAGACAAGCTGTTCTATAACCTGTGAAACCCTTCATGCACTTCTAAGATTGAAAAAGATCAAGAGAGGAGAGGTTATTGGTGAAGAGCTTTCTCTGGAGAGCTGTGGGTGTATTACAAGTGTCCATATGGTGGTGGGTAGGGGTGGGCTGTTTTCTGACTCCATGTTTGATCAAAAGTTCCTCTTGGAGAACTTTAAAATATGTGTCCTGCAGTGAGAGTCACAGAGAATGGATGTCTGACTCACACTTAAATGGATTAAGTTAAAAATGAATGTAAATTATACAAAGTAGAGGCTTTTGTCTAATGGTGGGGGCATATCGGGACCTGACATTCGTAACAAAAACAGGTAGGAAAACAATACATTTCTTCAAATGAGCAAATTAGATGCTAACAAGCTAGCAGATTGAAGAAAAGAGTTTCCTCTCAACAAGTTTAATCTCCAAGATGAGTGGTTAAAAGACCTTTATGTATCCCTTAATTCATAAATAATTGCAAACCTTCCTATGGTTCTCTGGAATCTATTTCTACCCACATCCCCATCCCTCCCCTCAGTCTCTTCTTCTCTTGTTCTTTCTCTTCAAGAGTTATATTTCCAGGGTATATACTCACAAAAAATCAATAATCATAACTTTTATTAAGTTTATCGTAAACTCCCAAATGTATTTTTATTTCCCAAGGATATTTATGATCAACCAGATAGGTATGGACAAAAGTAACAACTTAGAGATATGGCTGTTGAGCAGTGGGCTGGACTCTCCTGCTAGCTAAGTAACTGCCACTCCCCACCCCT
>NW_027530617.1:845983-855432 GCF_008692635.1 Crocuta crocuta | reverse complement strand
CCTCTCACCTGCTTTTTGATTAAAAGTTCCATCTCATCAAAACACACTTTGCCAAGGTCAAGCTTTTTCTTACAAATAACCAAAGTCATTGCTGCACATACTGTTTCCTCTGTTTCCTTGAATGTCAAGTACTGCACCCACACCCCCACAGAAATTCTGTTCCTCACAAACATTTTTTTCCAATTAACTAGTATTTGGCCCTTCTAATTTCACATTAGGTGTTCCTTATACAAGAAAGTCTTGCAAGACCCTCCTGGTCTGATTCAGATGGCCCCCCTTTGACCCTAAAGAACCCTCTGCACATATCTATTGGAACTTATCCTGTGGCTGGTGGTTTATTTGCCTCCCTCACTAGATTTAACTGTCTGTGAAGGTGTTAACTAGGTTGCAACAGAAGATTACTCAGATCAGAGGACTAAAAGCTGTCAGCAAAAGGGAGGAGAGGGAAGGGCCAGAAGCAAGAGAAGAATGTGTTGGTTTTGCAGAAGAAGCAGTTCCCAACAAGGAGAGGTATGGCCAGGTGTTCCACCAGATATCCCCTTGGGTGAGCCAGTTTGAGTGGGATTGGAGTTGAGGGCCTGTACAGAAGCCCGTTGAGTTGCCCTAAAGTTACCTTTTGGTCATTAGCATACCAAGATCTCCTCATGTGGGTGGGGCTTAATGCCAGGTTTTCGACATAAGAGGTATGCCCTAGCATGTTGACATGCTAAGCATGCATGGTTAAACTTAAGTGCCTTAGTAATAGAATGTGTGTAAGCATCTTAATGTCCATGTAAGCTCCCTAGCACCCTGAGTAAAAGCTTTCTGCACTAACCCTAAGGGAAGACAGTGCTTTGAGAGTGGCCTCCTTACTTACAACAAGTAATACAATTCTTTGTTTTCAGTACTTCCTTGAGTTGTGTTCAACTTAATGCACCCCAAGAAATGAACTCCTTGAGTGTGGTTAGAAAGGAAGAGAATGTATATACATATTTGTTATTGTTTTTCCTTTAGTGCCCAGTGCAGTGCCTTGCACAGAGTAGAGGCTCACTAGTATTTGCTGAATGAATACAGACTTGAATTAAATGTGAAAGAACTAATAAGGACAACAGAACAAAGAGCCCATCTGTAAAAATTAAGAATCCAACCTACCTCTTAAGATTATCATAGTTTAAAGGAGTTAAAAATGCTTAAGTAATGTCTAGCACACAGCAAGCTTTACATAACTGTTAGCTATTACAATTAGCAGTAAATATAATGAGCTGGGATATTGAAAAATATCACAGCACCCCACTGTAGATATCATAGTCAGGGAATTAGCATTAAGGATGTCAGAGGTGGCAAGAATTTAACTGAGAGGTATGAACATAACCTGCTTTCTATGTCTGTGATCTTTGTTTCAAGCTTGGTCCAAAGTGGCTTTGGAACCCATCAGTGGAGCATGAATATTGAATACTGAGATAAAGCTGTTAATTTTAACGGGTGGAATAGTAAAAGCAAAATTGGAATCAGTGAGCCCAGGTCCAGGGATGCCTTTCAAACCCAATAACCTGAACTTACTCAATAGAATAGGGATGGGAGATGATCTCTTGTTGCAAAGACCCAGATTTAGGAAGACAGGTGTTGATCAATATCAATGCATCTGTTCCCAACTAGGCAGTTGAATTGGACCATGAAATAGCAGCATGCTCAGAAAGCAGACTGTAAGGAGAGAATAAGCTGAAATCTCATTTCCATTCTTGTTTGACCTCTCCCTGTATAATGTGGAATGTTTTTAAAGAACTAGATATGACCATAGCTTCCCTTTCACCTTCATAAAATAAAAATCTTCCAATAGAAAAGCTATTAAAAATGACCAGATAGAAAACTTTTTAATGGAGTAGTAAAAGTTTCTGAACTTTTCCAATAATTGCTCTTTCCTTTCCAAAGTGCACAGCTTTGATCTACTGGGTTGGCTATAAGCATCGGTTTACTCATGTGTGACCAGCCCTTTCAGAGTCCATTTTTCAAAATGTAAGTATATTAAGTTACAGTGCAAAGACTAATTTTTTTTTATTGGGAATTCCATCTCTAATAAGAAAGTTTGACCTTGCGTAATTGTCTTTTCTTCTGTATTCTTTGTGGCTAATCTTAGTATGTTTGACTTCTTCATATGTTCTTGCTAAACCTTGTGCTAAAAGGATATTGATTTCTCTGTAAAGTTACATTTTGTTGCAAATTGTAAGCATTTTTCAGATCAACTTATATAGTGTTTCTTTACTATTACTAAAAGTTTTTGAGTATGATGGATTGCTAACATAATGGAATAACTAGAAAAGTTTTAATAGCTTTCAGAAATACAAAAAATCAAAAAATTTGTAGGAAGGGCCTTTCATTTGCCAAACTTCACAAATAATACTTTGTGAAACTGAGAAAGAGAAGCAGAGTAGCATAAGGATTAGAAGTGTGTGTTTATTGGAATTATATAGATAGGTACACTACAAAAATTTGTAGGGCCCAGGCAAGAATCAAATGTAGGTTATGTATCTAAATAGGTAAATGTTGCACAGCTAAGACATTTATAAAACACGTCTTATCTTCTTACTTATATAAATATCCTCATAATGACTTGAAAGGTAGTGTTTTCAGATTTTCAGATTCAAACTATGGAGTTTTACACTGAACCATGGCAGCATGGAGAGAGGAGGATGAAGGCTTCTCGGTCATGGCTTCTCCCCTTTTCTTCTCATCCCCTAATGTGTCCTGAATTGCAAGGTGTCTCTTCTACCCATATGGAAGTCCTGAGCTTGCATGTCCAAGCTGTGGCCAATTCTTTCACACCTAGGAGTTCATTTCTAATAATAGAGTAAGGTCTTAGGAGACACCTAAGCAGGAATAGACATGCTTGGGCTGGAAATGGCAATTCTGGGTGCTAGTAATATTGTTCTGAAAGATGAGATAGGATCAAGGGGCATGGTAGGGAGCCAGGTCAGTGGAGGACCAGAGATGAAGCCCTCCAAAGTGCACGACTGAGGATAGAAGCTTCTCTTACTTGAGTCTAAGGGAGATACTTACAATTAGACCTTGGTTTAAATCTTTTTCATTCATTATTAACTATTCATTCTTAGACAAGTAACTGAACCACTGTAAGTATTTGTCTGGCATCAGAATGCCATGATTTAAATTCCTTCTTGACAAATAACTAGAAGTGTGACCTTGTGTGAAATAATTGACCTCTCTGTTTCTCAATTTTCTCATCTAAAAATGGAGAATGATTATAGTCCCAATCTCAGAGGGCTGATATGAGGGTTGAGAAGATTAAAATTTCAAAAGTGCTTAGTATGCTTTCTAGCACTAATGAACACTGTACATTTGTTTAAACAATAAGATAAATGGCTTTCTCATTTTTTAAAGTTTATTTATATATTTTGAGAGAGAGAGTGAGTATGTGCACGTGTGCATGAGTAGGGTACAGGCAGAGAGTGAGTCAGAGGGAGAATCCCAAGCAGGCTCCACAGTGTCAGTGCAGAGCCTGATGTGGGGCTCAGTCTCACTAAGCGTGAGATCAAGACCTGAGCCAAAATCAAGAATCAAATGGTCAACTGACTGAGCCACCCACAGACCCTTGGCTTCCTCATTATTTAAAAAAATTAATTTTTTGAGACAAAGAGAGAGTGCAGGTGGGTGAGGGGCAGAGGGAGAGAGAGAGAATCTGTTGTTGTTTTTTTTTAATTAAATGTTTACTTTTGAGAGACGACAAGTGGGGGAAGAAGCAGAGAGAGGGAGATAGAAGATTGGAAGTGGGCTCTGCATTGACAGGCTGACAGCAAAAAGCCTAATGTGGGGCTTGAAACTAACACGAAATCATGACCTGAGCTGAAGTCAGTCGCTCAACCAACTGAGCCACCCAGATGCACCCTCATTTTTAAAAATATGAATATACATATATTTATGCATAGAATCATGCAATGATTAAATAGATGACAACTACAAAGTATTACTTGGAGTCTGGAACCTGGTTATAATACATGTTCCAAAGTGTTAAATAATAAGAAAAATAGAATGGAACAATTGTAGATCCACATGCAAAAAAAAAAAAATTAGACACAGACCTTACACACTTCAAAACTAATCATTCAAAATAGATCACAGAACTAACTTATAAAATGCAAAACTATAAAACTACTAAAAGATGACATAGTAGAATATCTCAGCTTGACCATGGGTTTGGAAATAACTCTTTAGATAAAATAGAAAAATGATAAATAAAAGAAAGAATTGATAAGTTGAACTTAATTAAAGTTAAAAGCTGCTCTGTTGCAGACTTTGAGTCTGGAGTTTGCTCTTGTCCAGCAAGAGAGCAGACACTGAATTGAATACAGAAGAGGCTAATGTCTGGGAGGAGAGAAGAACCCCGAGTAAGGGTCTTTGCTCTGTGTTTACTAGGATCAGAAGGCTCACAAATGTGATTGACATGCAGAAACAGACAATAAAACAGTGGTCATTAACTCGTGTGTGTGAGAGAAAGGGATTTTGAAAGTATGCAGTGTTAGGGGTTAGGGTCAATACAAATCAAAGTCCCAGCATTGAGCAGATGGCCATTTACTGCAGGCACCAGCCACCATGTCTATTTATTTTAACTTGTCTAGGGGCTAAGACATATAGAGCATGCTACTTCAGGGTTAACAAGACATTTTTCTTGCTACTTAGCTCTAGACATTTTCGCCCTACTGCCACAGCTTTTTGCCTCTCCCTGTTCTTGGACCCTTTCATACCATGGAGGCAGCTTTCCGCTCTAAGCTTTGTGCTATGCTGGGAGTGTTTTTGCCCTGTGATGGCTTTCCACCCTAGGCCTTGTTAACTCATTGGTGCACGCTCAGGGAATTCTTAAACTTATTGCCGACACTATGTCTGCCAAGATAATGAGATGACAGGCCACATACTGGGAGAAAATATTTGTAAAGGACACATGTGATTAAAAATTACTATCTAGGGTCATCTGGGTGGCTCAGTCAGTTAAGCATCCAACTCTTGGTTTTGGCTCCGGTCATGATCTCACAGTTTGTGAGTTAAAGCCCCCCCATCACTCTCTTCACTGACAGCATGGAACCTGCTTGGAATTCTGTCTCTCTGTTACCCTGCCCCCTCCACCTTAGAAATAAATAAATAAATAAATAAATAAATAAACATTAAAAATACTTAAAAAAATAAGAACTGCTATCTAAAATATACAAAGAACTCTTAAAACACACCAATAAGAAAACAAACAACCTCAAGAAACAACAAATGTTAGGGTTCATGGAAGACTTGGTCATAAGCTTCCCACTTTTGATTTTGACTCAGGTCATGTTCTCATGGTTTGTGAGAACAGCTGGGTATCAGCTCTGCACTGACAGCATGGAGCCAGCTTGGGATTCTCTCTCTCTCTCTCTCTCTCTCTTTCTCTCTCTCTCTCTTCCTCTCCCCCTCCCCCATTTGTGCATGCTCTCTCTCTCTCTCTCTTAAAATAAATAAATAAGCATTAAAAAAAAGAAACAAACTTTGGCAAAGATGTGGAGAAAAAGGAACCCTTGTGAACTGTTGGTGGGAATGCAAACTGGTGCAGCCACTGTGGAAAGCAGTATCAGTTTCTTCAGAAAGTTGAAAATAAAACTATTCTATGATCCAGCAATCCCTCTAGTGGGTATTAACCCCCAAATATAAAAACACTATTTCAAAGGGATACATGCATCCCTATGTTTATTACAGCATTATTCACAATAGTTAAATTATGGAAACAGCCCAAATGGACACTGACAGATGAATGGAGAAAGAATAGGATAAGGAATGGTTAAAGCACATATATATGTATATGTATATATATATAACCTATTCATATCTATATGTAGATATATTTACCTATAGATATAGACATAGATATATAAGAAATAATGAAATATGACTCAACCATTAAAAAAGGATGAAATCTTGCCATTTTCAATAATATAGTTAGAGTTGGACAGTATAATACAAAGGGAAATAAGTCATTCAGAGAAGGACAAATACCATGTGATCTCACTCATGTGGAATTTAAGAAATAAAACAAATGAGAAAAGGAAAAAGAGAGAGAGAGAGAAACCAAGAAACAGATTCTTATCTATAGAGAACATACTGATGGTTAGCAGAGGAGAGGTTGGTGAAGGGATTGAGGAAATAGGGGATGAGGATTAAAAAGCTACTTGTCATGATGAAAAAAAATAATTTGAAAAAATGAAAGCAACCTGATTAAAACAAGGGCCAAAGATACCTTAAGATACCTTAACAGGTATCTCATCAAAGAAGATGCACACATGAAAAACACACATATGAAAAGACAATCCACGTCATATGTCATGAGGGAAATGCAAATTTTAAAAAACAGTGAAATACCACTACGTGCCTATCGGAGTGGCCAAAATATGGAATACGGACAACACTAAATGCTGGTAAGGATGCGGAGCAACAAGAAATGTCATTTATTGCTGGTAGAAATGCAATTGCTCACAGTACTGCCTATTTGGAAGATGATTTGGTGATTTCTTAAAAAACTGAACATACTCGGGGCGCCTGGGTGGCTCACAGCTAGCTCAGAGCCTGGAGCCTGTTTCGGATTCTGTGTCTCCCTCTCTCTCTGATCCTCCCCTGCTCACTCTCTCTCTCTCTCTCTCTCTCTCTCTCTCTCTCGCTTGCTCACTCGCTCTCAGAAATAAATAAAAACACTTAAAAAAAACTGAACATACTCTTTCCATACAATCCGGCAACTACACTTTTTGATATTTATTCAAAGGAGTTGAAAACAGATCCGCACAAAAACCTTCACACAGATGTTTATAGTAGCTTTATTCATAACTTCCAAAACCTGGAAGTAATTAAGATGTCCTTTAGATAAAACTGGTACATACAGATAATAGAATATTATGTAACATTAAAATATAAAGGAGTTGGGGCACCTGGGTGTTTTAGTCAGTTGGGCATCCAACTTTGGATCAAGTCATCTCACGGTTCATGGGTTTGAGCTCTGCGTCAGGCTCTGTGCTGGCAGAATAGAGCCTGGAGCCTGCTTTGGATTGTGTGTCTCTCTCACTGCCCCTCCTCCACTCAAGTTCTGTCTCTCTTTCTCTCAAAAATAAAATAAACATTAAAAAAACATATATATATATAAAATAAAATAAAATAAAAAGGAGCTATCAAGCCATGAAAACGCATGCCAGAAACTTAATGCATATATTATCACTAAGTAAAAGAAAGCAATTTAGAAAGGTTACTGACTGTATGACTCTATGTGACATTCTGGAAAAGGCAAAACTATGGAGACAATAAAAAGATCAGTGACTTCCAGAGATGAGTGGGGAGGAAGGAAGGAATAGGAGGAGCATGAAGAATTTTTCGGGCAGTGAAACTACTCTGTATGATACTATCATGGTGGACACATGTCATTACATATTTGTCCAAACCCATAGAACACCATACATACATACAACACCAGGAATAGCCCTAATGTGAACTATGGACTCAACTGATAATGGTGTATTAATGTAGGTTTATAATTTTAACAAATGCATCACTCTAGTGGGAGATATTAACAATGCCCAACTATGGATGAGTGGGTCAAGGGTTATATGGGAAATCTCTATCTTCTGTTCATTTTTTCTGTGAACCTAAAACTGCTCTAAAAATAGCATCCATTAAAATTCACAAGAATATAGCTCCAGAAATATATATCAAGATATTAAAATTATAATATTTTCAGATTTTCACTATATATTATATGTGTACATGTGGCCTTCTCACTGACAATCACTGGTTTTGCCTAAAAGTTTAAAAATGCAATTTGCTTTTTTAAGGTTTATATGCTTTTCTTCAACAACAATCTGAATATCTGTAAAGCCTCACTTTATTCCTGTCACTGGGAACTAAACCATCTATTTACTTCATGTTTGCTATGTGTCTAGCAAACTGAGTAAACAATGGGCATGTTGCTTTATAGCAAAATACAATGAGCTAGTAAAATACATGAACCCACATAATTCTCTCTGAAGTAGTCTTTAACCCAGTAAGAAAAATATCCTAAAACATTAATTTTATCCTAGAGAAAAGGAGTCAGTGAGAATACATGTCTTCTCTGTTCTTCTGAGAGTTGTTTTACAGAAGAACTTGAAAACTGATCACTTTCTAGACTGCAGTATTTATCAAAAAAGAGAGACAGAGAGACAGAATTTAACAAGTACTTAATGCCCAGAAATAGCAGAGGTGATCTGATTTTAGATAAAGGAAATTGATAATCTGTCTTTCTTCCTAAAGTTTCTAACATTGCCCATATCTTTAAATCAGGCATGAGTGTATCATAATTCATAAAGTTATTTGAGGCCTTGAAAAAACTCTTCTTTATTGTTGACAAGTTTAGATTAAAATATCATTCATAATTTATTAGGAGTTAGAAATGTTATGCAATCTTTTAAGGGCCAATTTTTGAGAAGAGGCCAATTGTGCAAATGAATGATTTAGATCTGAAATGTATGCCAGTGTGTTTAAATGATTCAAGGCTTTAGCCTTGTAAGCTATTAGTAAGGTTATTTTAAATAATACTTAAATGTATCTTTCAGCACTTACTTGATTTTTATAATTTTTTAATACTCTTGTGGGCAACTATGATGTGAAGATGGTTACCTCTCTGTCGTCAAAACAGAGAATGTCTATATATTTCAAACTAAACTCCAGTTTCTTTAAATGCCATAACTAAAGACCACATATGGAACACAATTACATAAAAAGATTGATAAAGTCAAGACAGATACATTTGGGACAGAAGATCTCTTTTTCACACCAAGAGTTGATTTTTTTTTTAAATTTTTTAATGTTTTATTTATTTCTAGGAGAGAGAGAGAGACAGCGTGAGCAGGGGAGGGTCAGAGAGGGAGGGAGTCACAGACTGAAACAGGCTCCAGGCTCTGAGCTGGCAGTCAGCACAGAGCCCGACGCGGGGCTCGAACCCACAAACCGCGAGATCATGACCTAAGCGAAAGTCGGACGCTTAACCAACTAAGCCACCCAGGCGCCCCAAGAGTTGATTTTAATCTATAGCCTATTATAGTATATGAAAAGTTAGTCTTTCAAATATTCATAAGATATTTCAATGTAAGCTTTTCAGTATTAACCTTTTTGGTATTTTGAAATTTAAAATATTTCCTGAATTTTCAGTTTTGTGTTGCTTAGTATCTCTGAGTAAAATGGAATCAATAACATCTGACATTGCCCAATTAAAAGAAAAACACTACTCTCATTTGTAATAATATGTAGCCCCCCCAAATGAGGACAGAATATAATAATTTAAAGTACTTAAACATAATAATAGTGCCTGGAAAAATGTGAATCCAGTTTTCCTACTCCCACTTTACCTGCATTCAAGGGCTTGTCATTTCTCTATCTCTGTTTCTCTTTCTCTCTCTGTTTCTCTCTGTCTCTCTCTCTCTTTC